>NW_025397706.1:0-4509 GCF_016433145.1 Gracilinanus agilis | reverse complement strand
TCTCTCTCTCTCTCTCTCTCTCTCTCTCTCTCTCTCTCTCTCTCTCCTTCCTCCCCTCTCTAATTCTCTCTCTCCTTCCCTCCCTCTTTCTTGCTCTATTTTTTCTCTCCCTCTCTCCTTCCCTTCCTCCCCATCTCTCCTTTCTTTCTCTCACTCTCTCTCTTTCCTGAGAGCCTTCATTTTGTTCCCTTCTCTACCTACCCTTCCTCCTCCTTTCCAGATCCTTATGTAAGTTTTATTCTCTCATTAGAATGTTAGCTACCTGAGGACAGGGGCTCCTTCTTTTTCTTGTTCCTTTTTCTTGTGGTTTATCTTTCTTGATTTCTCTGTTCTTTCAGTTTCTCTAGGACTCAGTTTCTTTCTTATTTGTTTTTTCTTAGTTTCTGTTTCTCTCCCTCTCCTATCTCCCCCCCTCCTCCTCCTCCTCTTCCTCCTCCTCTTCTCTTTCTCCATCCTCCCTTATCAATCTCATTCACTCTTACTACATTCAAGTCTCTGTTCAAGAGACACCAAAACCTCTAAGCCCAGTCCTATGACCCAGACCCTCCTTATATTTCTATTTCCCAGGTACCTCCTCTCCATCTTTATGGCCCATCTGGAAAAATCTCCAACTCAACACATCTCAAATTGATCTCATCATCATCCTTCCGCACTTAAAATGACTCTTCACTTTGGCTTCCCAGCTCCTGGAGGCATCTCCGTACTCCCAGTCATTGGGGCTCCATCAATTCTGAGTCATCTCTGACTCTTTCTTCCCTCTCACCCCACCACATACAACCTGTCACCAAGTCCTGTTGATTCTACCACCCTGATGTCTCTCGGATGTTTGCTCCTTTGACTCACGCCCTCTAAAGCCTCATCTCTCCTCCTCCTCCTCTGCTTTTAAGCCCCACATCACCTCCTGATGTCAAGAGAAAAGGAGGCGGGGGAGTGGTTCCTGCAAGGGATATTGATGGATTGGTATCTTTGATGGGAAAACAAGTGGAGGCTTCTTCCACCTCCTCTCCCATCCACTCTGCCATTGGTCACACAAAAACCAAATGGCTTCCCCATTTTTTTTTAGTGTTTGCCCATTCCCTAGAAGCCATTCCATTCTACTGGAGTTCCCAGTTGACCACAAGAGTTGGAGACACTGGAGAGCTTGGGTGAGGCAGGGGAAAAGAGATTGCACCTGAAAAGAGGCTTACCTTGTATTGATGTCCCTTGCCCTCCACAGTGCTCCATGCTGACTGGTTAATACTGGCAATGGAAATACAGGCTAAGGTATTTCCTAGGATCCCTCTGTCTCTAGAACCTTCTTCTGGGCTAAAAGTCAACTCAGAAGTCACCTCTTCCAATTGTCTTCATAATTTTTGTTGTTCAATGGGTTCAATCACATCTGACTCTTCATGACCCCATTTGGGGACTTCATGGCAAAGATACTGAAAGGGTTTATTATTTCCTTCTTCAGTTCATTTTACAGATGGGACCACTGAAGCCAAGACGGTAAAGTGACTTGGCCAGGATCACACAGCTAGGAAGTGTTTAGAACCAGATTTGAATTGAGGAAGAGGAGTCTTTCTGATTCCACTCCCAGAGCTCTATCCACTGAGTCATCTAGCTCCTTATTAAACAGATGAGAAAACACAGGTCAAAGGATCTGAGATTTAGAGATGGATGAGCCCTTAGAGGCCACCAAGTCCAACCCCTTCCTTCTACAGACAAGGAAATGGAAAGAAATTGAAGGGATTTGTTCAGTCACACGGCTCAGCAATATCTAAGGATTCTTAGCCTGAGAGGCAGGAACTTGTTTTTTAAAATATTCAATAACTACAATTCAGTATAATTTTGGCTTCTTTTGTAATCCTAAGTATTTTATGTCTTAAAACCACGAACCTGAAAAAGAAGGAAAGAAACAAATATTTATTAAGCACCTACTATGTGCCAAGCACTGTGCTAAGTGCTTAATAAATATTATCCCGGAGCAGCTCAGGGGATAGAGAGCCAGGCCTGGAGAAAGGAGGTCCCGGGTTCAAATCTGATCTTCAACACTACTTAGCTGTGTGACATCCCTCACAAGTCACTTACCTGCCATTGCCTTGCCCTGACTGCTCTTTTGCCTTGGAATCAATACTTAGTATTAATTCTAAGATAGACGGTATGTTGGTTTTTTAATTTAAATAAATAAATCTTTTGGTCTTCAGAACAACCCCTGGGAGAAAGGAGCTATTATTATCCCCACTTAAAAGTTGAGGAAACTGAGGCAGAGAGCAGCTAAGTGACTTGCCCAGGGTTATATAGCTGTTAAGTGTCTGAGATAGGGTTTGAACCCAATCTTGAACCCTTTTTGGGGGATGAAACAAAATAGGTTAAAAATCTCTGGTCTAAGACAAGGCAAGATTCAAACCCAGACTACATCCAAAGTAGGTGCTCTGTTAATTAGGCCACACTGCCTCGCTTAAAAGGGAAGAAGATTCTGAGAAGTTCCCCATTTTTTTTAAACCCTTCTCTTCCCTCTTAGAATCAGTACTGTGTATTGGCTCCAAGGCAGTAGAGTGGTAAGGGCTAGGCAATGGGGGTCAAGTGACTTGCCCAGGGTCACCCAGCTAGGAAGTGTCTGAGGCCAGATTCAAACCAAGGACTTCTCAATCCACTGAGCCACCCAGCTGCTCCCCTCCCCCAAGAAGTCCCCTTCTGACTCAAACTCCCAGAAGAAAGTTCCGGAGCCCTGATAATAAAATAGATCTCTTTCCTCTCAGCAGACAAGTGGGGGACTATGGGAATGTCATGGTGCAAATATTCATACTCAGTTGTTTTGCTGAACTATTTTTCTTTATCCCAAGGAAGGGCTGAATTTCAAGAATGGGAAACTCTAAAAAATTACTAATATGAAAAAGAAACTGATACTGAAATCAGGGGCAAAATGGGGGACTCAAGTGGTTTGTTGGCCTGGAAAGAGCGTTAGATTTAAAATCAGAGGACCTGAGTTCAAATCCTCCTCTACTACTTATGTGACTATGATTCTGAATGAGTTACTTCCTCTCTCTATGCCTCAGTTTCTTCATTTGTAAAATGAGGAGATTGGACCAATGGACTGATCATTGAAGCGACTTCCAGCACTGAGTCCGATGACGCTACCCAAGATCATTAATTCTGAGGCCACATCCCCCAACACCCCCCTCAAAGGGTTCCTGAGCCAGCATCCCTCTGGCTCTCCTCCTGGACCCATCCCCCTCCCAAGACCTCTGGGTGGGCCCCCTCCCCAGCTGCTGGGCTGGAAGCAAAAGGGCCTGTAAAATGACCCTGTTGGGAGAGACGGAAAAAATGTTACAGCTGGAAATGTCACGGCTTCCAACGTTTCTCTGTCCTGAGTCTGCTGAGTGTGGGGGACGGCACAGGGAGGAGAACCCCGGGGGACAGGCAGGGAGTCGTGGAGGAACTCGGGTGTTGCTGGACAGATGGTTCTGAGTGACCAGAAAAGGGAATCGACTCCTATTTCCAGCAAGGGGCCCAGGGAAGGGGAGGAGGGGGAAAGCCCAGAGTTCTAGAGATCAAGCTGGAGAGGGCTCCCCCTAAGCACTCTGCCTGGGCTGGGAGAAATGATGGAGAATTCTAGAGAATTTGCGGGCTGGCAGAGACCCCAGAGATCTCTCTCAGTTAGCCTCCTGTCTGGTGGGGACCAGAGACAAAAATCACACAGCCCCTGTCCTATCACCATCCTCATCCCTGCTGGTCAAAAGGGTCATGGATCTTGGGCCAGAGGGGACCTGAGTCCAATCCCTTCATTTTTTCAAAGAAGGAAACTGAGGCTTGGTGTTGTGACTTGTCTGAAGTCACACAGGTAACAAGTGGTTCCTGAATCCCTCCTCTGTGCTAGGGAAGGCTCTGTTCTTTCCAAGAGTTCTCAAGCTGGGGCCAATGAACTTGTTTTTTCAATATTTCAATAGAATTGATTTCTTTTGTAATCCTGTATATTTTATTTTAGGCATTTGAAGATAGGAGTCTAGAAAGAAAAAAGAAAATATGATTCTGATAAAGAGCACATGGACCTCCGCAAATGGCCAGAGGACGCCACGATACCAAAAAAACAAAACAAAACAAAAATAAGTGAAAAAACCCTGCCCTACCCAGAATTCCCACCACACTAAGGAAAACCAGAGGACTGGGGCATTGCAAGTAGTATAGTCCAATCTTCAGCTTCTTCTCTGGGCCAACTCTTCCCTCTGACTCCAAAGAGAAAGAACAAGTCTTTTCCTTCCCCTTGAGGACAAAGCTTTGGGGCTCAGAATCAAAGAAAGAAGAAGGGAAGTTCTGTCTCTTGGGTGTTCTGTCTGTGTCCATGGCCCCCGAGCACCCTTGAGGGGTTGAGAGGCCAGAGAGGGCTTGGCCAAGGCCAAGGCCAAGAAAGATCCTGATAAAAAAATGCTCAGAGAACAAAGGGCTGTATTTTGGACATCCCCCAGAATAGCTTTCATTAGTCAAGCGAGTTGAGAGAGAGAGAGAGAGAGAGAGAGAGAGAGAGAGAGAGAG
>NW_025397705.1:0-8800 GCF_016433145.1 Gracilinanus agilis | reverse complement strand
TCTTCTTCTTCTTCTTCTTCTTCTTCTTCTTCTTCTTCTTCTTTTTGCAATATGATGTCTGGGCTCTTTTCTTGGTCATGATGTTTAGTTTAGATAGCCTAATAATTCTCAAATTTTTCTCCTTGATCTGTTTTCCAGGCCTCTTTTTTGCTATGAAATGCATTCCTTTTTTTCTACCCTTTCACTCTTTTGACTTTGTTTTAATATTTCTTGCCTCATAAAAATTTATTTGGTCCATTCTAATTTTAGTCTGTTACTTGAGCAAGGTTTTGCATTTCTTACACCAAGTGGTTAATTCTCTCTGAAATTCTTTCTTCCATAGTTCTCATTTCTTGCCCAATATTTTTCCAGTTCTTTCATTTCATTTATAAAAACTTTTTCAAAAAAAGCATGCTTCTTCTCTTCTAGGAATTCTAGTTGAATCTGTGCCCTAGTCAAATTTTTCTTTGAATCTTTTTTTGGTAAATGTTTTGAAGTCATCTTCTCTTGAGCATCCTTGTCACCATAATAATATTTTATTTTATTGTTTGCTCATTTTTCCAGTCTACTTCCTGACTGTGGATTTAATGTTAGGGCTAGGCTCTGCTACATTTACAGAGGGAAGGTCTGGGCTTTTCCTGTTGCTACTTTCTTGGCGAATTGAATGTTCTGTAATTCCAGATTGTCAGAGGCAACCTATGGGGACCTGAGAGCTTTCAGTGTTCTCAAAGGGATCTGATCCAGGGTAAAGTTTGATTGCTATCCTGTCCTGGTTCCTGTAGGTTCCTGACCTGTATTTGAGTTTGAAGAAGAATAAATTGCTTCTGGATTTACCCCTAGCAGGCAACTGGGAAGCTTTGCTCATTTAATGTCATAGAACTGCAGGCCCCACCTTAATCTGGAATGCCCACTCTTGCTACTGCTCTTACAATTGGGCTAGAAGCTGGAACTGAGAGCTTGTTCTCTTGGCTGGGCCACACCACTGCTATTTGCTTCTGAACTTTCTTCTTTCCTTACACTGCCTAGTACAGTTCCCTACCTGAGAACATCACTCCTGCATTCAGGTTCTCCCTCCTCACTCTATCCTTGGTGGGTACTGAGTGACAAAGCTGCCAGATAGCACCTGTTCCTGTTGAGGGGGCGTGGTATGGATCTGGGGGTACCTTGTGCTCTCTGTATGAGTTCCTAGCCAGACCCTGTCCCCATCATCCACAGACCTGTGTCTCCCTATGATGACCTTGGCTGGAAAAAATAACTCACTGTGACTTTTTCTGGGATTTCCTTAACAAGATTTGTTCTGATGCAAACTTTTCTAGATCTATTTGGAGAAGTTTAGGGGGACAGCTCTCTGTACTACTTCCTGTTATTCCACCATCTTGCTGGTTCCTCTCACAATATGGATTTATGGATTTGGAACCTGAAACATAAAGTGGGAAGTGACTTATCCAAAGCCACACAGCAAACTAATGGTAGAGTTGGGTTCAGACCATGGGCTTCTAACTCCTAGCACAATTCTCAAGTTCGCAGGGCCAGGGACCTGAAGGAGGAGCATATCCTCTGTCGATGCACTCAAATGCCATACTCACATGTGTTCAAAAGCAGATGCATAGACCTTCATTCTCTGGCCTTCCTGGAAGTATATTGGGTATCAGGAAGGTAGGCAGCCCTTGAGCCTTCAGGTCTGGTCCCTGCCCAACTCAGGCATGGGAGGAGGGAGCTCCCTGACAGCTGTCATGAAAGGTACCAGGAAAAGCAGCTAAGATTAAAGCGCCCCCCCCTCCACCCCCACTCTATTTCCTCCATGATTTTCCTAAACAGATGCCACTGTTTACAAGACAATCTTATCGACCAGGAGACAGGAGGTCTCTGGAGACTCATACCCCAGGCTGTCTGGAGCAAGAGATTAAGGTGGCAGCCAGCTACTCCTTGGTCTCTAGGAAACGGGTGTCCACATGGCATGAGCCCAAAGTTGCCTAGGGTTTGGAGCCTGAACTGACCTCTACCTTTGGGAGCTAGCACGTGGGCATGATGGTATGGCTGGCATGCTCCTTCCTACCTAGGCTAGCAACCAGACTTCCTCATTCAAATCTGCTAAACTTCCTTTTCAAACAAGTCTTTCTTTAGCATTTGCAAGCCAAGCTCTACAATGAGAGGGAAACAAGCAAGGTTGCAGGGTGGAAAAAGCCCTGAAATGGAAGGCAAATCCTGAATTTGGTCATTTCAGGGTTTCTCCCCCGCCCTTATCTTCTCTTCTCCTCTTTTTCTCCCCCTTCCACTTTGATGGCAGATCTCCAGGGGGCTAGATCTCAAGCTGTCCCAGTCTTTTCCCTTACTGGGGAATCCTTCTTTCATCATCATCAGTCCCAAACCCAAGCAACTTTTAGGGGGGCAAATCCTGAATCTGTCACTTACCACTTGAGTGGCTTCAGGCACACATTTAATATCTCTGGACCTCAGTTTATTCATCTGTAAACTAAGGGGGGGTTGGACTATGATCTCTAAAGTCTCTCAACTCTGGTTCCTATGGCCTAAGATCAAAAAGACAAAGTCCCTTCCCTCAAGGAGCTCATCTACTAGTCGGGAAGACAAATCATATGTATCTGAAACAAGTCCAGACCAAGCCAGCATGAAGTCCTAAATTACGATGAGAGGCAAGATGGGTTCGAATCCTCTCTCTGACACTTCCTAGCTATTCAGCTAATGGTTTCTCTTCTCTGAGTCTTCATTTCCCCCATAAAATGAGAATAATAAAACATATTTATAAATAATACATTCACATTATTTATCCAGGTAAAGAAAGTGGTTAGAAACCAGAAAGTTCTACAGAAACCTAAACATTCTACTAATTCACCTCCTCATGGTTTATCAAGGGTTTTTCTAATATCTGCCCTGGCAAGGCAGCCAACCTTTGGCAAAACCATAAAGTATATATGCATGTAATCGATCCCTGCCCTCCCTTCCCTTTCCTGAAGTTGCCCCTGTTATGGTGGGCTCCCCAAGCAGTGTCCCATGATTGCTTCAAACTATTTTGTGCTATGGTACCTTCAGAGTTAAGACTGATCTCTCTGTGAGATGAGAGGCTGAATCGTTTTCTGGTTCTGATATGCCAAGTAACCTAGTCACCTTTTAATATGAACCTTCTGGAGACAATGTCAACTCAAAAGAGAGATTCTGATCATGAAAATTTCAAGTACCATTAGATAAGCAGAGTGTTATCTAAGTGTGGAGGCCTTTTAACACCACTCAAATAGCACCCCATAATCTGGTCCAGGGGTTAGGCAAACTATGGTCCACAGACCAAATCTGGCTTTCTGCCTGTTTTTATAGGGCCTGAGATGTAAGAATAGTTTTTACATTTTAAAATAAAGTTTTATCTTCTGATCTAATTCTGAGTTGTCAGGTAAAGTGCTAATTAGGAGTGTTCTGTGTGAATAAAAAGTATGGCAGGTCTGAAGTCAGGAAGATTCATTTTCCTGAGTTGAAATCCAACTGCAAATACTAGCTGTATGACCCTGGGCAAGTCATTTAACCCTGCTGGCCTCAGTTTCCTCATCTATAAAATGAACTGGAGAAGGAAATGGCAAACCACTGCAGGTATCTTTGCCAAGAAAACACCAAAATGGGGTACTCATGAGTTGGACATGACTGAACGACTGAACAATAGCCACAAAATGAATAGAATACCATAATGGCTATCATCATGGGCATGACTAAAAGGGGTACAACTGTCGGCTATGCTATATGGGTCTGATTGACTGCTCCTTTAAATATATATGAATGACTGGGTGGGTGATGGGGTCTTGATTTTTCCCTTCACAGTTCCAGAGGATGATGGCAGCTGCGAGGTGAATGGAAGGACCTACCGGGATGGGGAGACCTTTCAGCCAAGTTGCAAGTTCCAATGCCACTGCTCTGATGGGGGATTCACCTGCATCCCCCTTTGCAGTGAGGATGTGCGACTGCCCAGCTGGGATTGTCCCTACCCTCGACGAGTTGATGTCCCTGGGAAGTGCTGCCAAGAATGGGTCTGTGACCAAGGATTCCAACCACTCCTGGCAGCAGGTGATGGATCAAACCCAGGCCAGCTGTAGGCAGAACCATGGGGTCATTCAAGTCCCCTAATTCCCATGTTCCACTTCTATGCCATAATCCTTGCCCTCCCTCTCTCCTCCCCTCGACTTTCCCAATGTCTTGGCTCACCCAGGCAGGTGTGGAGCAGTAACACTAACACTCCTTTTGTTTTGCTCTGTTGTAGCTTCCACTTCTGTTAAGTGCCTACAGTGTGCAAAGCCTTGTTGCTAGGTGCTGAGAAAGAGAAAAAAGCTTAGATGATGATGGTGATGATGACAATTACAACAGCAAGAATTCTCAGCATAGTAAAGTTTCCAGAGTACTTCCCTCTGGGGCAGCACTGTAGATAGAGTGCAAGGCTCAAAGATGGGAGGTCCTGGGTTCAAACTAGCCTCAGACACACAGCTTTACGACTTGGGGCAAATCACTTAACCCTAATTGCTTGGTCCTTACAGCTCTTCTGCCTTAGAACCTATATCTTGTAATGGTTCTAAGGCACAAGGCAGGGGTTTAAAAAAGAAGTACTTCCCTCACCACAGTCTGTGATGTGAGGTTGGGAAACAAATGTGATTTTCCCCCTTTTTCAAATGATGATACCACCATCCAGAAGGGTTAAATCATATATATATATATAATTTAGAGTTGGAAGAGACCTTAGGAGTCATTCAATTCTATTCCATTTAATCCAACCCCAGACATTTATTCTTTGCCTAGTTTGTGCCACACACTATGCTAGATAGATAATGGGGCGCTAAGGCAAAAATTAAACAGCATGGGGAAAGCTGGGTGGCTCAGTGGTTTGAGAGCCAGGCCTAGAGACAGGAGATTCTGGGTTCAAATCTGGCCTCAGACACTTCCTAGCTGTGTGACCCTGGGCAAGTCACCTAACCCCCATTGCCTAGCCCTTACTTCTCTTATGCCTTGCAACCGATACACAGAATTGATTCTAAGACAGAAGGTAAGGGGTTTAAAAAAATTAAACAGCCCCTGCTCTTGAGGAGCTTACATTTTTCTGGGGGCTAAAGCAGGTAATTGAGGAAGAATGGCACAGAGTTCTATGTGATGTCCAAGAAGAAAAAAGCTGTTACCTATAAGGTAGAGGAATAGAAGGAAAGGAAAGAGAAGGATTAGGGAAAGTTTCCAGGAGCAGGTAGCATTTAGGTTGAGCTATCAATGATGGGTGGAAATTTAATAAGCAGAGGGGGAAAAGGAGAATGCTTCAGGCATAAGCAACAAGATCAGTAAAGATTATAGAATTATAGCTGGAAGAAACTTTAAAGGCAAGTCCTGTGTGACCCTGGGCAAGACATTTAACTCTCATTGCCTAGCCCTTACCATTCTTCTATCTTGGAACCAATAAGACAAAAGATAAGGATTTTCAAATAAATAAAATGAAGGTCAAGCCCAAATCCATTCTTTTATAGATAGGGAAACTGAGGCTAGAAAGGTTATCTACCTTGTCCAAGCTCATGCAGCTTATCTGAGGTAGGATTTGAATTCAAGTTAGAGGAATTCTAAGTACATCGACTATGCCAAATGCCTAGAGTTGGGAAAGAATGGAACACATTTGGAGGCAATGGCAACTAGTCTAATCTACCTGAAGCATAGATTACATTCAGGGCTATAGTAAAATATAAGTTTGAAAATGTAGGATAAAAGGCTGGCTAAAAGGCCTTGAATTAAGTTTGAATTTTAGTAATGGGAAGTAGGGAGCTAGTAAAGGTTTCTGAGCAGAGGAGCAAGAGAGAAAAGATCTTTGTAAAAGGAAGATGTCTGGCGTTGTGTAAAGGAAAGATGGGAGGAAGAGTGACTGGAAATGGGGGATTTTGTTCTGAAGCCATCTTAGTAGTCCATGCAAAGAATGGTTCTATGGAGGTAAAGAATTAAGAGGCAAGAAGGCAGACACCAAACGAGTGTTATTCCCTATATTCAATAACTCTCCCTCTTCTTAAAGTCTTCCTAAAAGTCTTGCCACACTCTTGCCTGAAAGAAAGTAACCAAAAGGACAAAGCATTTCTGAGGCTTGATCAGGTGTGGAAATTTCCTCATGCCACTGGAGGCTTCGAGCCTTCACTATAACATGATACAGCATAAGCAATTGGACTTATTCCAAAATCAATTCCTACAACTCCAAGAGTCTGAGGTTTTTCTGGTTTTTGCAAAGGGTCACCTCAAAATGCCCCTCCTTGTGTAGTATGCCATGTCCTAGCTGGCCAACTACCCCTCGTCTGGCTCTCACTAGAACTAAAGGTGAGTCTCTGAGAAATTGCTAATGCAACGTTTCATGCTTTCTTCCTGCTCAGTGCCCCGGTTCCTGGGACCTCCAGTACCATTGTCTCCTCAATTTGTCTGCCAGGAATGGAGCACATTGTGGGGCCCCTGTTCAGCCACCTGTGGGCTGGGTGTGGCGACCCGGGTGTCCAATCAGAATCCACACTGCCGGCTGGAGATCCAGCATCGACTGTGCCTACTCAGGGCCTGCCCGCCTTGATGAAGGCCCCACCATATTGTCACTGATGCCTCTTAAAAGGAGGTACTCCAAACAAAACCTTCTTTCTGCTTGTGGATGGAAGCTTCTGGGACAAAAGAGACACCAACTTACCAGGGTTGGAGACTGACTGCCATCGTTATTTTTCACTCGAGCCTCCATGGCTGCTCTGAACTATTGCTCCAAAACCTTCCTTCGAAGAAGACTCATCTCCACTTTGCAGCCTACAGAACTCATGACTCCATTCTGAGCTTCTCCAGGATACTCCAACTAGCCAAGACTCAGTACAGATATGCAGACACCGAATTTAGGGAAGGGATCTTAAGAGATCATTTAGTTCCGAGGTCCTCAACCTGGGACCCATGGGAAGGGGCTTGTGAACTTAGAAGGGAAAAAAACCTACTCTTTTACTTTTACTAACTTCTAAAATTTAGTGTTTCCTTCAATTAGGAATTTTAAAAAACCATTATTGTAAGAAATGATGTAACAGGAACAGTGTAGACTTAATCAGACTGCCATCTTGGTCTATGACACACACAAAAATTAAATATTTCTGATCTAGCAACCCCTTCTATTTTTTTTTATTTAAAACCCTTACCTTCCATCTTAGAATCAATACTAATTATTGATTCCAAGACAGAAGAGCAGTAAGGGTTAAACAATGGGGGTTAAGTGACTTGCCCAAGGTCACACAGCTAGGAAGTGTCTGAGGTCAGATCTGAATCCAGGACCTCCCATCTCTAGGCTTGGCTCTCAATCCATTGAGCCACCCAGCTGCCCTCTTTTTTCTAACCCCTCTTTTTACAAAATAGGAAACTGAGGCCCATAGCAAGGAGCTATTTAATTAAATAGGTTAGTTTTCCCTCATCCTATTTGCCCAAGACTGAACATATACAGAAAACCACAGAATCCCCAGTCTTAAAGAAGCTTCTACACCTCTACTGACATACCCTAGAACACAATGGAAGATAGAGATTAATCGCGTGGTTCTCTGTGGAAGATTAGTTCTTTACATGGGACAGAAACAGTGTAGACTTAAACCAGGTATCCATCACTCAGGGTTCCTGGCTCTCCATTTTTGGGAGATTGTCCCTTTTTCTTATGGAATCTCAGTTCCCCTCTGTAAAGTGAGGAAATGAGATTCAGTCAATAAGGTCCCCTCTAACTTGAGCAATCTACTTCTAATATAGGTGGAGACCTGGTTGGCAGCACAGAGAAGGCCCTCAAAAGGCCCAGGGTTCAGTGTCCCAATCCCACACACCATGCTGGACTCCCAAGGCTGCCATGGAAGTGGCCTCTGGGGTTCATAGTCCCCCAGGAGTCACATAGAGTGCATGTGGAAAGCAGTGCCGATGGTGTTCCTACCCTACCTTTTTATTTCCTGAGGCTATGCTTGTTCAGTGTACATATGAGTCTATTAAAGCACGTTGGTGGAAATTCCTGTTGTCCTATGATGACCCTTGTCTTTGGAGTCCTTGGGGGAAGAGGACATAGGAGTGGGGATAAACTCAAAGCAGAATGTAGACATCTCCACTGCCCAGAAATAGGACGATGCCCAAAGAAAGTCATGTATCAGGCTTTAAAGAACTTGAATAAAGATACTTCTTAATTTTTGCTGGGAAATTGTGGAGGATTTTTTGGTGGGGGAGGGGGATAGAAGGAACACTGAAAATCTCAGGTGGTCCTTATACTAAGTCCAGTATATGCTACCCTCTATGTTGCCCAACTGCCCAAGAATCTAAAGGTTCATCATTCCAAGATTCTAGGATGCCAGCATAAAGAATTGCCACTCATATGCAATGGAATGGTGTAAGAAGTTGCAGTAGCTAAAGTCAATCTTAAGAGTCAAAAAAATCTGGGTTCAAGAGTCACCTTTGAACTATATTGACCACGTGATTCTGGCAAGTCACTTCTCTAAGTGGCAAGGCACTTAACCTCCAAGTGCCCTGGACAACTTGAATACTATAGGGTGCTGACTTACATTGATAGAAGAAGTTTCCTCATTTGGGAATCCCCTATGCCAGTGATGGGCAAACTACCGCCCCGCGGGCCAGATGTAGCTCCCTGAAAGTTTCTATCTGGCCCTCGACATTATTCCTAATCTGACAAATACAATGAGTACGATACAATACAATGAAACTTCGAAAGAGACTGACAGATGAGCATAAAAAGTTTGCCCATCACTGCCTTATGCCAATGAAATCATAAGGGAAAGAAAGAAAGAAAGAAAGAAAGAAAGAAAGAAAGAAAGAAAGAAAGAAA
>NW_025397704.1:0-1625 GCF_016433145.1 Gracilinanus agilis | reverse complement strand
ATGGGTTGAGTAGGGGGAGGGGTTGGGTCAGTAGCAGGAATGGAGTGATGAATGAGTTGAGTAGGGGGAAAGGCTGGGGCAACAGTAGGGATGGGGGAGGAATGGATTGGGACAGTAGCAGGGACTGGGGGAGGGATGAGTGAGTAGTAGGAGGAGCAGGATTTTGTAGGGCAGGGTTGGACAGAGATTCTGATAATGAGGAGGTATAGAGAGATAAATCTCTCTTACTCTGGGGGTTTTTTAAGTTCTTTTCAATGCTTTTCATAAAAGCTTTTAGCTACCCTAAACTCTCTTTAATATTTTCCAGTTGACTCGAGTTATACTCAAGCTGAATTTTTAGTTCCAAGGATTGTTGAGTAGTAGAAGGGGCAGTTGGTTAGGTTGGGCAGGAAGTGCATTGTGCATTGAGAGGCTGAGATGAATCTCTTATTTCAGTGATGGGCAAACTTTTTAAAAAGGGAGCCAAAGAAAAGGAAATGCTCATCTGTCAGTCTATTTCTAAGGCAACTCTTTTAAAGTTTCATTGTATTGTATCCTACTCATTGTATTCATCAGATTAGGAATAATGTCATTTCAGGGGTGTTGCATCTGGCCCATGGCTGGTAGTTTCCCCATCACTGATTTAGGGTATTTATCAAGTCTCTCTAAGAGAGGAAAAGAGGCTGACTCCCTCCTTAGTTTCCCTGGAGGTACTAGCCTCTGGAGGGGCCCCTCGACTGGAGCCCTGCCTGGGTAAATCCAGGGCTTGAGCACATAGTCTAGCTTGTTAAGCTAGATTTTTTACTCTGCCCTCTTCTCATTTCTCTACTTTCACTCTTCCTATATTTTATAAATAAATTGCTAAAAAATCATTTGGAATTGAGTAATCAATTTCTGGCGACTACCCCTTTAAAATTCAGTCCAACCATAATTTTACCCTTTACAAAATCAATGATCATTTTGTTGGGTCTATCATATTATAAGTAGACATATTCAATGATTCACAATTTAGTGGTGAAACCAATAAATTGCCATTCAATATCCACATCAGCTTATTATATACATTGTGCCCTTCTAACAAAGAGAGTAAAACATATGGATGTAATGGGTAGGCATTGCCATCATTACAACTTTGTTTTCCCAAAAAAATTCTTTGGACAGTTTCATAGAATCCCAGGGATTTGTAGGATACAGTCTTAGGAATGTTGTGATGTGCCTGATATGTGTTGTTAATATATTACTTTTTTTCTTAAAGGATGGGGTATGGAAGTTTGTTTTTAAAGAGAAAACAAACTTAAGCTTGGACAATTGGTACCTTTGGACAATAAACTTTTTGTTTTATCTTAGGTGTTGTTTTTCACATCATTGTTGCTTGGAACAAGTGAAGAAATTTGGCTGTGGGTTAAAGAGGAGTTCAAGGACTGAAGTGACATGTGAAGATCACAAAACAAAATGTAAGTGATTCCATAGCAGTTTTTGCTGAGGTCAAGCCAGTACAAAATCATTGAGTGCCTCCTATATATCCACATGGTCATTCCCTTTAAGCACCTTAAAAATCTAGTTGTATATGTGAAATAAACAAAAAAATACAAATATAATTATGCATATATTTATAAATATAAATTTATTTAAATACATATAAATAT
>NW_025397703.1:0-4925 GCF_016433145.1 Gracilinanus agilis | reverse complement strand
ATTTTTTTTTTAAACCCTTACCTTCTGTCTTAGAATCAATACTGTGTAAGTAAGCAGTAAGTGCTTGGCAATGGGGGTTAAGTGACTTGCCCAGGGCCACAGAGTTATGCAGTGTTTGGGGTCAAATTCGAACCTAGGACCTCCCATCTCTGGGCCTGGCTTTCAATCCACTGAACCACCCAGCGGCTCCCTCTAGTACACTTTGATGACAGATTCACTTCTATATCTGTCTCTGTTGACCCAGGATATTCTCTACCATGCTTCCTCTGCTTGGGGTCCCAGGATTTCCTCATATGAAGGTATCTTAATTTCCAATGCTCCTTTTTTTCAGAAAAAGAAAAAGTCTTGTCTCTCTTGCTCATGCTCAAGTATTCAATGACTCACCTTCCTTTTCCCCTCACTGGAACACTTTTCTGTCCTCTGACCTCCCAGGGCAGGCCAAGATTCCCCTCTGTTCCCACGATCCTTTGTTTCTGCTCTGATACTGTCCCATTTTAAAGGAATTATTTCATTTTTTCCCTGCACGGTGGGGAGACTTTCTTTGAGCCCCTTTGTGTCTTGCTTTAAGAGAGAATGAACTTGTGTATTGGGCAAGCTATTTGTATTTTTGGTTGTGGGAGAAATGTGCACGCCATGTACTCTGTGTGGGTCACAGCAGAGTTACCACTGCTCTCCATATGTGCTTCAGGCAGAATCTTCAGTCCTTTGCTGTTCTTGCTGGGAATCCAGTGCCTACTGGGGACTTCCATTAGAGAGTTGTCACTCCTCATGGCACTTCATTAGCACCTTGACAATGACACCCAGCTTCCTTTTCCTCCCTCTTCTCCTGCAGCTCAAGCCTTCCTCTTCCTTAACTTTATTCTCAAGTTCTTTTAAATTTCCTTCCCCCAGATTTCAGTCTTTGACTTGATGAACATTTCCCAAACTCTCTGAATGCCTTTCTTCATAATTCCTCCTCTCTGGGGCAGGTAGGTGGCTTAGTAAATAGAGAGCTAGGCCTGGAGTTGGGTGGACCTGGGTTCAAATCTGACCTCAGACACTTCCTAGCTGTGTGACCCTGGGCAAGTCACTTAACCCCAATTGTCTAGCCCTTACAGCTCTTCTGTATTAGGACTGATACTAAAACAGAAGGTAAGGATTTTAAAAAATTAATCAGAGACTAGCCAGATCTTAAAGAATGAATGGGATAAAGAACAAGTCATTGGAAAATAGGGGGCAGCTGGGTGGCTCAGGGGATTGAGAACCAGGCCTAGAGATGGGAGATCCTAGCTTCAAATCTGGCTTTGTGCCCTGCCCCTGGGGCAAGTCACTTAACCTCCCCTGCTTAGCCTTTGCTGCTCTTTTGCCTCAGAACCAATTCTTAGTAGCAATTCTAAGACATGTGGTAACAGTTTTAAGAAGAAACAAAAACATGATTTCTTCTCTTCTTTCTTTTCTACCATCCAACCTCAAAATCGGTAGCCTTCCTCTGAGTGTTCTTTTGCTTGTCATTGTTCTTTCGAAAATGAGGCATCCCAAACCAGAACCCTGTACTCCACATGTCTGATCAGGACTGAGGACAGCTGGACTCTGACTTCCCTAATGTGGGGCATCATGCCACTCAGTACAGGCAAATACTACAAACTGAGAGACAGCTGGGTGACTCAGTGGACCGAGAGCCAGGCCTAGAGACGGGAGGTCCCGGGTGCAAATCTGGCCTCAGACACTTCCTAGCTGTGTGACCCTGGGTAAGTCACTTGACCCCCATTTCCTAACCCTTACCGCTCTTCTGCCTTGGAGCCAATATGCAGTATCAATTCTAAGATGGAATGTCAAGGGTTAAAAAAATGCAGCTAAAGATCATATTAGCTTTTTGTGGTTGCTGGGTCACACTATGGGCTCCAACTGAGTCCATTCCTATAGATATTTGTAAGGTGCTTAACATGGTGCCTGGTACATAGTAGATGTGTAATAATGCTTGTTCCCTCCCAGTCCCCAAGATCCTAAAACCCCAAGATCCTTCTCGGGTGATCTGATGGCTCTCCATGCTTCCCCATCTCGTGTTTGTGCAATTAATTCTTTGGACCTAAACATAAGATTTTATATTTATCCCTATTACATTTTTATTTTTAGATCTGACCTTGCTTTCTGACCCCTTGAGACCTTTCGGGATCCCGACTGACATCCATCCACCAGGTTAGTGATCTCTCTCCTATTTGTGTTCTCTGCGACGCTGACAAGTGTTCCTTCTATGACTTTATCCAGTCTGTCGCTGGAAAGAGCGCGCCGGCTTTGGAGTCGCAGAACTTGAGTTCAAATCCAAGTTCCGCCGCTGACTGACTACGTGCATGACCTCGGACAAGTCACCTAACGTCGTTTCCTCCTTTGTGAAAAAGGGAAGCGGAGTTCTTCGGTCACTGTCACCTGTAAATCTCCTGAGGATCTGTTGACTATATCAGGCCAGGAGATAGAACCCTGGAGGATTCCAAAGGGACCTCTTTCCAAGTCAGTAGGGACCCATTAAGGGTCCTCTAATGGTCCATTCTGAGGCCACGTGACCGCCCTCTCGTTTAGACCATGTCTCTCCATCTTGCCCATTAGCACAGTGTGAGCCAGTGGTGTCAAACTCAAAGGGAATCCGATCTCTCTGGCTTATTGATTTTGAGAATCACAAATTAAGATGATATTGTATCGTATTTTTATTTATTTGGTTAAACATTGCCCAGGCACATTTTAATCTGATTTGAGCCTTTTGCTGCCAGAGAGTTTAACACCTGTGGTACATCCGAGACTTTGTCAAATGCTTGGCTGAGATATCCAGGTAGAATATGCCTCTGGCATGCCCCTGGATCCACTAGGTTAGGGCCACAAAATTGCATTAAGGAGCTGCCATTTTGGTTTGGTGGCTTTTCTTTCCAACAATGGAAAAACTTTGTCTAATTTAGCATGTAATCTCTGACAGCCGGGCCTCCAGAATTTGGCCACCCTGGCGCAGAGCCTCCAGTAGCCCTGAGGAAAGGAGAAAAGGAAATACCGTCAGCCTAGCACAATCGTTGAGAAGTAGGGTGGCTTCATCATGATGAATGAAGCTCTCCTGTTTCTTCATTTCCCATTTCCCTCGCCAAATGCTTACAAATGATGCCTCTGATGCCTCGTAGCTTGTCACAGCCCGTCCACGGCGCCCAGCACTGAACAGGATGCCCCAGACATGGGCCACCAAGGTGGTTGGCCCTTTACTTAGCACCCAACAGAAGATGTCCAACATGGCCCCGGACAGTTTGGATTTGTTCTGTTATTGAGTTGGCCTGTGGCCTTGGACAGAATGGGTTAAAAAGCTCTGATCTTTTGGATAAATACAAATTCCTTACCTCCCCCATCTGGCTCCAGTTGACTTTTCCAATCTGATTTCGCCATCTCTCTTCCTCATGTTCTTTATGTTCCAGCCAATTTGGACGATCTCATCCTATCCTCTCCCATCGTTGTGCCTCTTCTGCCTGGAACCCTCCATCCTCCTTTCTCTTACTCTAAGGCCCTATCCAGGAGCTTCTCTTATGTAAGGCCATCCTTGGACCCCCTCCAACCAGTCTGAGGTGATCCAGGGCCCTTCAGAAATAGAACTCTGCACTCGGTCTCAGGTCCCGTTGGCCCTTATTTCTCACGGCCTTGCCTTCTCCTTGTGTGTAGGTCTCTTCTCCCAGGTAGACGGTAAGCTCATTGAAGGCAGGATGCCGTGTCATTTCTCATCTCGCCATCCCCATTGCAGAGCACAGGTTCTGGAACATGGCAGATACTTAATAAGCGTTGGTTGACTCGAATTGTTGAATCCCACAAGGCTGCCTTTGGGCTCTTCCTTCTCCTCCCTCCCTCCTTCCCTCCTTCCCCCGCGCCAGTCCTCCATGTTACACCAGATGGAACGTCAGGACAGGCACAGTGCAGAGTTCTATTTCTGGCCATGTTTAGTCTGGTGTCTATCCTGGAGGCTGCACGGGCCCCACCCCTCCCCTGCCATCCCCTGGGGGCTTGTGTGTGTTGTACTGCCAGGGAGAGAGGGGGAGGAGAAGGATCCATGTATTAATGTAGGTGTGTATATTAATGTGAGGTATGCGCGAGAGAGACAGGAATGAGGAGCTATGGATAACCTTTGTTTCCTTCCCCTCGGAAACAGCCATTTAAAGCAGATGTGGAAGACAAGCTGGGTACCTGGTGGGGTGTCTGATGCCGTGCCTGCTACACTGCACTCTTTTAATGGTTATTTAGTCCTTTCGGTCATGACCGACTCTTTGTGACCCCATTTGGGGTTTTCTTGGTAAAGATACAAGAGTGGTTTGCCAGTTCCTTCTCCAGCTCATTTTCCAAATGAGGAAACCGAGGCAAACAAGGTGAAGCGAGTTCTCCAGGGTCATGCAGCTAGTAAGATCCGAGGCCAGATCTGAACTCGAGAAGGTAGATGAGTCTCCTTAACTCCTGGCCCAGCACTCTACCCACTGCGGCACCATCTTGCTGTCCTAGTAAGCATTAAGTGAGGGCTGTTAAATGGCCAATACATACGTATGAGTGTAGCTGCGTACATGCAAGATGCAAAGGTTGACTTTTGGAGTCTGGTTTAGGAAAGCCTGTGGGAGGTAGCGGGAAGAGCCGGGGGCTTGTGCTTGTCCGAGAACTCGGGTTTGAACGTAGTCAGCTCAGCTACCTACTAGTTAGGGGAGCCTTGGGAAATGTCTCACCTGCTTTGGGCTTCACTCTCCTCTTCTGGGATGAGGGAATTGGGCCAAGCCGACTTCCAAGGGCCTTCCCACTTTGGAAGTTCTATGCTAAGGCCCTTTCCATCTCTAAAACCTATTATCTTACCAACAACATGCCAGCATTTCTCTCTTATCCAAACCAGAGGACTGAGGAGCAAGTGGCCAAAGGTCCCCAGGCCCACCTTTGAGATCTTCTTGTCCTCT
>NW_025397702.1:0-2658 GCF_016433145.1 Gracilinanus agilis | reverse complement strand
GGGAGGGAGGGAGGAAGAGAGGAAGCAAGCAAACAAGGAAGGAATTTCCTCCCCAATCTTGAATGCATATCAGACTCTGCCTGGCTATCCTCTTCATCTCTTTCATGAATTCAATATGATGGAGTGGTCTCTTGTCCCTGAGCTTCTTTCCTTCCTACTTGAGCAGACAGTTCTTCCTTGTTGGTCAGAATTAGGTTAAATAGGTCAGTTCCCTCTATCTACTCTTCCACCTTTTGAAGGATGAAGTTCTCACTAAGGCAAGTTACAAATGTATCAGTTGCTGCCTTTTTGGCAGAGAGCACAAAATCTAGCAGATTCTCAAATAGGAGAAGTCTCTTGACACTGTGGTAGCATCGTTCTGAACCAAGCTTGTACTCTTAGCTTGGAGGCTTTCTGGTGTCACCTTTCCCAGCTTCTTCATCTGTATAATAAGGAGGTTGGCCTCTGTGATCTTTGAGGTTATTTCCCCAACCAGACCTGTGATCCATTTGAATTCTTTTCTGTAGTCTTCATCTCCTTCCCCCTCATGTCCCCAGGGTCCGTGGGATTGCCCCATGATTATAATTCTTCTCTTTCTCCCATGCCCCACATTGATCCTCATCCAAATGCTCTCTACCACACTTCCCTTTTCTGCTTCCTGGATTATGGATTTCTCAAGCCTTCAGGTTGGACTGTATATTTCTTATAACACAATCTACTCCACACACATATGACCTCATTTATCTTTTTTTCTGTTCCATTTAAAGACTATACCCTGGGGCAGCTGGGTAGCCCAGTGGAGTGAGAGTCAGGCCTACAGACGGGAGGTCCTAGGTTCAAACCCAGCCTCAGCCACTTCCCAGCTGTGTGACCCTGGGCAAGTCACTTGACCCCCATTGCCCACCCTTACCACTCTTCCACCTATGAGACAATACACCGAAATTAAGGGTTTAAAAAAAAAAGACTATAGCCTGCTAGGGGCAGCTAGGTAGCCCAGTGGATAGAGCACTAGGTCTGAGGTCAGGATTTCCTTGCTGTGTGACCCTAGGCAAGTCACTTAACCCTCAGTGCCTAGCCCTTACCTCTCTCATATCTTAGAACTGATACCAAGCCAGAAGGTAAAGGCTTAAAAAAAAGACTATCCCCCTGTAGAGAGTCATTGTGGTATGGTAGTTAGAAAGCTGGATTTGGCATTAGGAAAATCAAGGTCCAAGATGTGCATCCTACATATACTATCCGTGTGACCATAGATAAGTTAGGGGAAAGGAACAAGCATTTTAAAAGAAATTTTAAACCCTTACTTTCCATCATAGATTCAACACTACTAGGCAATGGGGGTTAAGTGACTAGCCCAGGACCACACAGTCAGAAAGCATCTGAAGTTAGACTTGAACCCAAGATCTCCTGTTTGTAGGCCTGGTGCCCTATCCGCTGGGTCACCTAGCTTCCCTGAGAACAAGCATTTATGAAGCATCTACTCTTTGTCAGGCATCTGCTGAACCCTTTGCAGATATCTCATCTCTTCACAATAGGCCTGTGAGATAGGCACTATTACTATCCCCATTTTATAGAAAGGAAACCAAGACAAACCAGGTAAAGTGACTTGCCCAGGGTCACATAGCTAGGAAGTATCAGAGGTCAAATGTGAACTCAGGCAGGTGAGTTTTCCTGACTGCAGGCCAGGCGCTTTATGTACTATGGAGCCACCTAGCTGCCTATGCTTCTCAACGAGCCAGAAAATTCTACATGTCTATATGTTACAGATGAATGGTCAGTCTTCATGAATAGAGAGAGTTCCCACACTAGGAGGTCCTCATACCAATAAAATCACAGGTCAGGACGCCAAATTTCCTTCCTTGAATTAGACCCTCTGGTTCACTTTGTCTGTACTCAGTGCCGATCTTTGAGCCCATGAGTCCTATAATTGGCTCTAGTCATGGCCGTCGTCTCCCATGAATTACTTGTCCTCTTGTCCCCTATTTTTTATCCCGTGTTGTTCTTAGACTCTGAATGGTGCCAGGATTGTCAGATCTATGTGGTCAGTTTTCTCTCTCTCTCATCACCCCCTATCCTTTCTGTCTTAAAGTCCTACAAATAAAATTCACAGGACTCTAGACAGATGAGATTGTGTCAGTCTTCAGAAAGCGTGCTCTGTGGGGGCTGATGGACCTAAGTCAAGCCAAGTCAACAAGCATTTATTAATCACCTATGTGTCAGGTACTCTGCTGAGGGCTGAAGATGCCAAGATAGGCAAACCCAGGCCCTGTTCTCCAGAAGATCATAGTCTAGAGGGGAGATGACTTTGTACAAACAAGCTCTATTCAGAATAAACTGGGGATCATCTCAGAGGGAATGCACTAGTATTAAGGGGGATCGAGAAAGACTTCTCACAGATGGTGCAATTTTAGTAGAGGTTTGAAGGAAGTCAGAGAAAGGCAAAGGTTCCTCCAGAGAGGGAGAGAGTTGCACTTACACACACACACACACACAGAGACAGAGAGACAGACAGAGAGAGAAAGAGACAGAGAGAGACAGAGACAGAGAGAGAGACAGAGAGAGACAGAGAGAGACAGACAGAGAGACAGAGAGACAGAGAGACAGAGAGAGAGACAGAGAGACAGAGACAGAGAGAGAGAGAGAGAGAGACAGAGAGAGACAGAGAGAGAGAGAGAGAGAGAG
>NW_025397701.1:0-2021 GCF_016433145.1 Gracilinanus agilis | reverse complement strand
GCGTACACAATAATAATAATATTGTGGAATGATCAGACTTAGCTACTCTCAGCAATACAAAGATCCCAGACAATTCTTAGGGACTTAGTATAAAGAATGCTATCCACCTCCAGAGAAAGAACTGCTGGAGTCAGAATGCAGAAGAAAGCATATGATTTTTCAGTTGTTTATTTGGTTAAATGTTTTGGGATTTTGTATTTTATAAGATTACCCACTTACAAAAATGGACAATATGGAAAAATAGAAAAAATTAAATTTAAAAATAAATCAATCAAATAAATCATTCCTGCTCTGTATATTCTTGGAAGGTAAGGAATTCTTCTGCAGTGCCAATAAACCCCCTAAAAGGGATCATGGTAGGTTGAAGGGAGCTGGTTGGCAGGCTGGGAGACAGTGGGACAGTGTAAGGAGAAGTAGGCAAGCATAGGAATCAGAACTGTCATTAATAACTTTGTGATCACTCACAAGTCACTTCTTAACTCTGAGTCTCAATTTCTTTAACCATAAAATAGAGATGATGAGGTTAATAACAATCAAAATCATTAAACTCCTAATTACCTCATGGGGGTCATTTTATCAAAGGAGCTCATGCAGATAAAATATCCTGTTAACTTTAAAAGTTCTGTAGTATCACCTATCTAAGTCCACATTGTTCTAGAGCAGGGGTCAGCAACGTATGGCTCTTGAGCCATATCTGGCTCTTTTGAGGGCCAGATATGGCTCTTTCTGCAGGAGCCATAAAGTCCATTTTTTTTTCAGGCACTGTTACAGGAGCGCACTGTGAGCACTGTACGGCTCTCATGAAATTACATTTAAAAAAATGTGGCGTTTATGGCTCTCACTGCCAAAAAGGTTGCCAATCCCTATTCTAGAGCATGATAACTATGGTTGATGCTAAAGCTTACTCTGTGATTAGAAGAGCCTTTTTTTGACCTACAAGCTATTTTTTGTTTGTTTTTTAAAAACCCATACCTTCTCTTAGTATCAGTTCTAAGAAGAGTGGCAAGGGCTAAGCAATTGGGGTGAAATGACTTGCCCAGAGTCATCCAACTAGGAAATGTCTGAATCCAGATTTGAATTCAAGTCATCATGACTCCAAACCTGGCATTCTATCCACTTTGCTAGCTAGCTGCCTCCATAAGCTGTTTTAAGAATGTTTTTCATGTCCCAGTGAGGGCTAGCAATCTGTCATTTTTTAAACTTACAGGAAAACAACTTCCTATGGATCTGCTTTCAATGAAAATATAATCTGTTTAATTATATCCTTGATATTAGTTTGAATAAGAGCACTAAGACCACTGATTCTTGCCATAATAAAGTACATTGGGAACCATTTGGTTCAATTCAACAAGCCTTAATTAATTAATCTACTACTGTTCTAGGTACCAGGGATACAAAGAAAAAAACAAAAAATGTCATTGACCTCAAAGACCTTACTTACATTCTACTGACCTCAGGTTAGATGGAAATGGTGGAAAAATCCTCATGCTGTTACTTTACATTTTCTGAGTGTCATTCTTCAGTGTTACTAGACCTCGATATTTAATTAGGTATGCCATTTGATCTTCCTGCCTCTCAGTTTCTTCATCCATAACAGGAGGCTTTTTGCCTCAATGAAGGAAGTAAGCAAGCCTTCCTATTATGTGCCAAACGACATCTCATTTGAGACTCACTGTAACCCTGGGAAGTAGGTACTCTTGTTATCTCCACTTTACAGGTAAGGAAACTAGGGCAGGCAGGATAAGTATCTAACTCCAGTCTTTCTGACTACAAGCCTAGGGTTCCATTTACTGTACCACCTAGCTGTCTTCTATGATCCCTTGAAATTCTAAATCTCTGATCCTAAGAAAGCCTTACTTAGTCCTACTTGTTCAGAATGAACAATCGTTTATGTTAAGAATAAAAAAAATAATGCTGACATAATTAATTTTACCACCACTATAACCCCTTGAAAAAGAGTGCGAAGGCCAAATAAATAAACAAATGGATAAATACATGAATAAATACACAGACAAACAAAC
>NW_025397700.1:0-2982 GCF_016433145.1 Gracilinanus agilis | reverse complement strand
GGGCAGTTCTAATGATTACAAATGATAATAGAAATCTCAGATTTTTCAGCTGGAGCCCAAGGGTCAGAAATAGAACAAGCAAGCAATGAGTGTTTATCAAGTGCCTCCTGTGTGTTGGGCATTGAGCTAGGAGCTGGGAATAAAAATATGAAGAATGAAACAATCTTCACTCACAAGGAGGTTACATTCTAACCATGCTCACAATTAATGTAGAGAGAATAAATAGACACCAGGATAAAGTAAACACAAGATAGAGAAGAGAAGGAAGGCAATAGCTGTTGAGGGCATTAAGAAAGGTTTCATGTAGGAAATGGTCCTCGAGCCACGCCCTGAAGGAAGAAAGGGATTCTATGGGTCAGAAATGAGGAGGGAGAGCATTCCAGGCTTGGGGAACAGACATGCTACAGAGATAGAGAATCATGGGTGAGAAATAGAAGATAAGCCAGTTTATCTGGACAGAGAGTGTGGAGGAGTAATATCCGGTTAGACTGGAAAGATCGATGGGGCAAAAGAGTTTCTGTTTTATTCTAGAAGTAACAGGGAGCCACTGGAGTCTGTTGACTGGAGATCTGACATGGTCAAATCTGCCCTTAAGGCAAATCACTTTGATTCACAACATGCCAAACATGGAAATATGTAATATATGATAATATATGTACAACCTCTATCATATTACCTGCCTTCTTGGGGAGGGGTGAGAGGGAGAGAGAGAGAACATAGACTGAAAACTGTCAGAATACAAATATTAAAAATTGGATAGACACATTATCTGGAAAAAAAAATTTTTTTAACCCTTAATTTTTGGTGTATTGTCTTATAGGTGGAAGAGTGGTAAGGGTGGGCAATGGGGGTCAAGTGACTTGCCCAGGGTCACACAGCTGGGAAGTGGCTGAGGCCAGTTTTGAACCCAGGATCTCCTGTCTCTAGGCCTGACTCTCACTCCACTGAGCTACCCAGCTGCCCCCTGGAAAAAATTTTAATTAAAAAAAGAAGAAAAAAACAAAATTCACTTTGGGAGCAAAGAAGTTAGCCTCACCTTAATTGAAATTCCATACTTATCAGGCAGCTAGGTAGCTCACTGGATAGAGTGACTGGAGTCTGGAAGTCCTGGGTTCAAATTTGGCCTCAGATACTTCCTAGCTATGTGACCCTGGGCAAGTCACTTAACCCTCATCACCTAGCCCTCACCACTCTTCTGCCTTGGAACCCATACTTAGTATTCATTCTAAGACAGAAGATAAGGGTTGTTAAAAAAGAAAGAGATATAGTACTTTATGGGTAAGAACATAGCACCTTCCACAAGAAGTTGTGAGGATTCAAGGAAATAACATATGTAAAGTGTTTTGCGAATGTTCATGTGCTATATAAATTCTAGCTACTATTATTTTATTATTTCAGGATTCCAAGCTCAAATGAGATGTGTTTAAAGCATTTTACAAACCTTAAATTGATTACTATTCGTATTTTCCAAAGAAAGTTTGCTTTATTTTTTCTGGAGGAGAAAATGTAATTGTTTTTAATGAACCCGTCCAAACACATGTGGAAAACTATAATGTTAAGAGGCTGAAAATGTTTATTCAGCTTACAAATAAATCCTATGGAGGATCCAGAGTTAAATTTAGAGGCTGCTTTTCTCCTTCAGATTTTTCTATATTAAACTTTCCATACATCTCCGCCAGCTCGATTTCCAGTTGAGCTCAGAAAACAGATTTATTTTTCCCCGTTGAAAGAGTTTGTTGAAATGAAACAAGTTTTTCGGCCTGGCTTTTTTCCTTTTATGAACTTTATAACCAGACAGCGAACTTGAAGTCTATTTCTTTTGAGGTGTCTCCATGCCAAGTTCAAAACACTGCTTTCCATTCACCAAGCAGCACCATTGGGGGTGGGTGGAGGGATTTTGTTTTTAAACCTTACATGCTCTATTTAATAACAAATAGAGCTAAAATTGGAGCACATCCATGCCGCCTGGGTGAGTTTAATCAACTCATAACTGAATTAGTTTATTTTGTCTTTTCAGACACTTTTATCTTTTCTCCAAAGATAATTTAATTGTTGTTTCTTGGTCCGAAATGATTTTTTTTTTAAATCGATGTCAGGGGGCAGCTGGGTAGCTCAGTGGATTGAGAGCCAGACCTAGAGACGGGAGGTCCTAGGTTCAAATCTGGCCTCGGACACTTCCCAGCTGTGTGACCCTGGGCAAGTCACTTGACCCCCATTTGCCCAGCCCTTACCATTCTTCTGCCTTAGAACCAATACACGGTATTAATTCTAAGTTGGAAGATAAGGATTTTAAATGTCAGTCTGTCTAGTAGTGGTTTTTCAAAATCTTCCTTTTTTGTGTTCTCTTCCCCCATTAAATTCTATACTCCTTGAGGGCAGGGACTGTTTTTTTGTTTTAGTGGAGAAAAAAAAAAAATCTTAATGAATTCCCAGTGCTTAGCATAGTGCTTGGCACATAGTAGGATCCTAAATATTGATTGATTGATAGGTTGATAAAGACGTTGTGAAACACAAACTTAATATAGTCTGTCTCTGTTGATTTTACCTCTGAAATAGCAGATTTTCAATGTAATAGAAATGAAGTAAATCATCCTAGGTGTCACCTAGAGCACCAAACGTGTAGTCAGAGAGCCCAAAGTTCAAATCCAGCCACAGACTCTTATTAGCTGTATGACCCTGGTCAAGTCGCTTAACCCTGTTTGACTGAGTTTCCCCTTCTATAAAATGAGCCAGAGAAGGAAATAGCAAACCACTCCAGTATCTTTGCCTAAAAATCCCCAAATGGGAGTCACAGAGAGTCAAGCATGGCTGAAATAACCAAATAACAATTTATTCTATAAATATTATTTGTAGAATATTATATTCTACAATTTTTATTATATTCTACAATTTTATTATATTCTACAATATTATATTCTACAACATTTGTAGAATATTATATTCTACAATTATATTATTGTATTATATTATTATATGTAATAT
>NW_025397699.1:0-9699 GCF_016433145.1 Gracilinanus agilis | reverse complement strand
CTCTCTCTCTCTCTCTCTCTCTCTCTCTCTCTCTCTCTCTCTCTCACTCTCACTCTCTTTCTCAATCTCTCTCTCTCCTTCCCCTCTCTCATATTCTGTGTCTCTGTGTCTCTGTCTGTCTCTGTCTCTGTCTCTCTCTCTCTCTACATGTCCTTTACTTCAAAGATACAAAATGTTTATAGCCACTCCTTATGTAATGGCAAAGAATTGGAAGCTAAGGGGGGTGCCCGTTAATTAGGTAATGGCTTAACAAACTATGATATATGAATGGAATAGAATGATTTATGTAGTATAAAATTATGAAAACAATGGTTTTAGAGAAATCTATTAAGATTTAAATGAGCTGATAGAGAGTGAGGTCGGTAGAACAAGGAGAATAGTTTATTCAATATTATATAAATAAAAAACTTCAAAAGACTTAAGAACACCAATTATTAACATAGTGACTAACTATAATTCCAGAGTACCAATTATGAACAGTATTACCCATCTCATGGCAGAAATGTGATAGATTCAGTGTGTATAATTTTATATATGTATTTATATATAGGAAATATATATAAAAATACAGACAGAGACATAATTTTTGGACATGGCTAAAGCAGGATTTTATTTTTCTTGACAATGTATTTTGTGTTACAAGGGTTTTTTCAATTTACATTTTTCTTTTCCTGAGTTGGGGAGGGAAGTACTCAGGGAAGAGAGAAAATAGATTTTTATTCATTGAAAGCATAAAATTAAATAAAAATGCAATTTTCCTTTCAATATTTTAAGGAAGATTTTATACCAACTAATATGTTTGTTCATTTCAGTAAAAAACAAAAAGTCAGTGACAGCATCAATGCAGTTTTGATCAACTCCCATTGATCTCACCCAGAAATGAGTTCAGCCACGAGAAGAATCCGGATAGGTGCCATAGAGGTGACTCAATTTAAAAAGGAGAGGTCAAAGCACTGAGAACTCCAGAATTTATTATTGTGCAATAAAATGTTAGTTTCTTTTAATAAAAATTTTCTGGAAGCCCTCTTAAGGATATGGAATTGCCTAATAACTAAGATGGCAAGAGAATTTTATCAGACCTTTATCACTAACTCTTGTTATTTAAGTAAAACTCAAATAGAAAAAAAGTATCCCTTACCTAAGGGTTTCTGCAGGTTGTATATAAATTTGGCTTTAAAATGTGATCTTATCTATGTTTTTATTGTATTTTGATTTTGTTGGCTTCCTGTGGGGAACAGTGTTTGACACCTGTGACTTAAGACAAATGTCTTAGCATCCCTACTTTACTTTCCCTCTTTGCTAACATAGGCAGCAATATAACCTGTCAACCTTCTTTGTTCAAAGGTGATTACCTAGCTGATCCCGATACCACACTGATAATAATGAAGCCAAAACCAGAGGCTCAATCTCAACCTAAACAAGTCTGTATGAAGTATCAAATATTTACTATGTGCCAAGTACTATACTAGAGGCTTGTGCTAAAAAGAGAAAATTCGAACCTCTTCTTCTCAAGGAGTTTACAATCTAATGGAGTAAACAACATGCAAACAAACATATACAAAATGAACTCGATGTGGAATAGAGAAAAATTAACAGAGAAAAGTTGCAAAAATTTAAGTCAGTACTATATGAATACAAATCTGACCTCAGACATTTAGTAGTTATGTGACCCTGGGCAAGCCATTTAACCTCTATTTGCCTCAGTTTCCTCATCTATAAAATGGGTATAATAATAGCATCTACTTCCCAGATTACTATGAGGATAATATTTTTAATGCACTTTGCAAATCTTGAAGTGCTTACTATTACCATTATTTGTATTATTCTAATGAAGGAGAAAACATGCACAAATCTAAGTATATACAAAAGTATATATACAAAATTGTATGTACAAAAAATGTATATACAGAATGTATATAGAAAAAATGTATACAGAGTAGATACAAAGTATTTTAGGGGGTGGGGGAGAGGAGGCACTATCCATCTGGCAGGAGGACTGGAAAAGGCTTTCTTTAGGAGGTGAGTCCTCAAAGAAATCAGGTAATCTGAGGAGTGGATGTAGTGGGAGGAATGCTTCCCAGGCACAGAAGGTGGGGTACCATGTGGGAAGATGCTGCCCACCTCTTAAGTCATCTCCACACCCAGAACAGAAACTATTCTCAGAAGTTTTTACCCCTTTCATCTCCAGATGAGTGACTGCCTCAACTGTCTCACTCTTCCAGGCTGATTCCAGCCATGCTAGACATCATGCCCTACTTTTAGTCATCTTCCTGACAATTTCACATTCTTGTCGGTAACTTGACATAACCTCTCTCCCTCCCTCTACATTTTTTAGAACCGTGATTTAGTCAATTCTGCCACTGTTTCTGGAAGGAGTGTATCAATGTAACCCAATGTATATACTATATATACAGCATATTAACAGTCACACTCATCATCTCAGTCATATTCTATACTAAAGTGCCCTTCTTTGGGCATCATTCTATAGTGATTCCCCCTCTTAAGAAGGTAAGTTTCTGAAGTGTAAGAGCTGTCTTGGCTTTTGTTTTTGCATTCGATCACTTTGCACAGTGCTTGGCATGTAGAAAGTGCTTTACAAAGACATTTTTCAATGTTGGTTTGGCCGTACTGTAGAGTTTAGAGAGGGGAGCAACGTGTAATAAGGATGGAAAGGTAGGATGATGTTGAACTGTGGAAAGTCTTAGCTGCCAAACAGAGGAGTTTACAATTGATTCTAGAGGTAGCAGGAGGACATGGGAATTTATTGGAGGGAAGAAGGGTCAGACCTGGACTTTGGGAAAATCATTTAGTTGGAAGATGATGGCTAGAACTAGGGAGGGATGAATTAGGAAGCTATTGCAATAGTCCAGAGGAGAGCTAATGAGGACTTGAACTAAGATGGTAGATGTGTCTACTGGTAACTTTGAAGAATGGGATGTTAGTTAACATAGGAAATCAGATTAAGGACGTAGAAAAGACCAAGATCAAAGAAAGTATAGACTGATTTTTCAAGGAGTTTGACTGACCATATGTTTACAGTAGGCTTAGAAGGAGATACTCGAGCTTACTTCACATCAGCAACCATAATCATCAATATTCCCACAGGAGTTAAAGTATTTAGTTGACTAACTACACTGCCCAGAGATAATATTAAATGATCCTCTGCAATACTATGAGCCCTAGGCCTCATTCTCCTTTTTGTCAGACACTGTTTTAGCTAATTCATCATTAGATATTGTCTTACATGATACATATTATATAGTAGCCCACTTTCATTATGTTCTATCTATGGGAGTTATATTTGCAATTATAGGCAGATTTGTCCACTGATTTCATCTATTCACAGGTTATATACTTAATGACATATAAGCAAAAATTCATTTCTTTATTATATTTGTAGGAGTAAATTTAACATTTTTCCCACAACACTTCCCAGACCTATCTGGTATATCACAATGATATTCAGATTACCCAGATGCTTAAACAATATGAAATGTTCTATCATCAATCCACTCATTTATCTCATTAACAGCCATTATTCTGATTGTCTTTATCATTTGAGAAGCCTTTGCATCCAAACAAGAGGTTCTTAATGTTGAACTTACAACAACTAACATCAAATGACTTTATGGTTGTCCTCCACCATTTTTTTTCATCCATGGACATTTATTGAGCTCCTGGCAAGGTACACATTGTATGGGGGGAGCTACAATTACCCAAAGCCCCATTTGAACAACCAGTCTTCATTAAATCTTAACTCAAGAAAGGGAGGAATTGAACCACCTAATACTGATTTCAAGTCAACCTCACCACCTTTATGACTCTCTCAAAAACATTAGTAAAATTATTACATAACTTTGCAATAGGTTTAAGCCTGATATATCTTAAATGCCTTACCCAATACAATTAGGCTTCCAAGATGCTACATCCCCTATCATAGAAAAGATTATATATTTCCATGATCATACATTAATAATTATTTTCCTAATTCACTCTTTAGTACTAAATATTATTATCCTACTATTAACAACAAAATTTACTCATACAAGTACTATAGATGCTCAGGAAGTAGAAACAATCTGAACTATTATGCCAACTATCATCCTTGTACTAATTGCCCTACTATCCCTACAAATTTTTTATATAATAGACAAAAATTATAACCCATACTTGACAGTCAAAGCTATAGGCTACCAAGAAGTTATGAATATACTGATGATGAAGACCTTACATTTGACTCATATGTAATCCCTACCCAATACCTCAATCCAGGCCAACTACAATTATTAGAAGTCGATAACTAAGTAGTTTTACCAAAAGAACCAAAAGAAGGAGTTTGACTGAAAAAGTAAGAAAGAATATGCAATAGCTAGCAGTCAGTTAATATTTATTAAGCAGCTACTATGTACTAAGCACTAGGCTAAGTTCTGGGGATACAAGGAAAAGAGCTCACAGTCTAATGAGGGAAATAACATGCAAGCCACTTCACATATAAGTTATATACAGGAAATTATTCTAATAATCAACAGAGGAGGTGATAAAATCTCAATAATTTTTTTTTTAGGATTAGAGTCTTGGGAATGTTTGAAGGACCAGAAAGAAACCATTAGATATAGAGAGATTAAAATTAGATAGTGAAAGAAGAGATAGTAGTAGGGTCAATCTGCTGGAGAATATGGAAAGAGATGGAATCATTGGAATCTACAGAGAAACTGGCCTTACCGAAAGAGAAAAGCCACCTCTTAAATGAGATAAAAAGACACACAGAAGAAAAAGTAAAATATTTCATAAAATAAACAACTGATCTCAGAAATTGGTTGAAGAAAGATAATGTAAGAATCATCAGATTGCCTAAAAGTCATGAACAAAATAAAGAGCCTAGATATCACATTTCAAGAAATCAAAAAACTCACCAGATATGTTAGAAACAGAGGCAAAGTACAAATTGAAAGAATCTACTGGTCACTTCCTGAAAGAAACCCCCAAATGAAAATTACAAGAAATATTATATCCAAAAACCAGAGCTTGAGAATTAATGTATAAATACCATTGGCAACCAGAAATAAAGAATTCAAGTATCTTGGAGCCACAGCCAGGAACAAACAAGATTTAGCAACCACCACTATAAAGAAACTGAATGCTTTTAATATAATATTCCACAAGGCAAAGAATCATGACTGAAAACCAAGAATTATCTACCTAGCAAAACTAAGTATAACCCATATAGGAAAAATAAATCTTTGATAAAATAAAGGACTTTCAAGCATGAAAAGACCCTAGCTGAATAAAAAAATTGATAAACATAGCAGTTAAAAAAGGCACAAAAGTGTAAATATGACTGAAAAACCATTCAGGTTTTAGATCTGGGTGTGAATCTATTATGTCCAGATGATTGTAAAAGGAGAATGGAAAAATGAAGGATAAGAATGCAGTCAGAGAAAAGTAAAGGAAGAAAAAGAATGGGAAAAATTTTATCACACTAATAGAGTATGCAAGGAGAAGTTTATATAACAAAGGCAGCTACTGGTAAGAGTGGGTGTCATTTGAACCTCACTCTGATTTGAATTGGTTACATGAGAGAATATACATACACACACAACTCAACACAAAAATACATACAACCCAACAAGGAAGTAGATGGGGAAGAGATTAAAGAAAAGAGGGAGGGCAAATAGGTGGCTTAATGGATTGAGAGCCAGACCCAGAGACAAAGGTCCTGGATTCAAATCTAAATTCAGATACTTCCTAGTTGTGTGAGCCTGGACAAGTAAGTCATTTAACCCCTACTTCCTAATACTTATCACTCTTGTGCCTTGGAAACAATACACAGTATTGATTCTAAGACAGAAGTAAGGGTTAAAGAAAAAGAGGAAAAATTAAGAGATAGGGTAGATAAAAGAAGGAACTAGTCCCAAGCAAAACAGATAACTGAAGAAGAAACAGGCGAAAAACAGAAGGTAATATATGAGAATAGAAAGGAAGGAAATACACATTTAGTAATAATAATTGTAAATGTGGAAGGAATAAGTGGAAGAGAATACTAGAATGGATTAGATACCAAAATCTAGCAGTGTATTATTTATTAAAATCCTTGAAACAGAAAGATAGAAACAATTAAAAATAAGTAACTAGAACAGAATTTATTTTGCTTCAGCTAAAGTAAAAATGCCAAAGGCAGCCAATTTGATCTCAAACATTGAGGAGGGAAAATAAACCCAATTAAAAAAAATAAACAGGAAGACTATATTTCACTAAAGTTTACTATAGACAATGAACTGATTTCAATACTAAACAGGTATGCAACAAATGTCAGAATATCTAAATTCTTGAATGAAAAGTTAAATAAGTTAGAAGAGGAAATAGTAAAACTTTAATGGTGGGAAACCACAATTTATCCCTCTCAAACCTAGATAAATCTAACCATTAAATAAACAAGAAAGAAATTAAAGAGATGAATAGAATATTAGAAAAGTGAGATCTGATAGAATTTTGAAAAATATTGAATGAGAATAGAAAGAAGTGTTCGTTTTAAATTCAGGGAAGTGTCTAACAGACTCCCTATGGACACGTGGGGACTATCAGACTACATTTCCCGTGATTCAAATGAGTTTCTGGTTTCCGGTTCTTTGGGCGTGGGGACATCGAAGTCCCCATGCATAGAACAGTTTAAATGAGAGGAGGGCCCAAAAAATGCCTCTTGATCTTCCTGAGGAGCTGACTGACGTGCGGAGAGGATGGGCTCTGGTGGTAAATCTAAAAGCTAGGCAGGCTCGGTCATATATATATTTTACCAACATGGCCATGGCTTTAATTAAACTACTAATTTCTCTTATTATATCAGTCTTTATCATTTTTTATCTTAACAGAAGGATGGCTGTGTCTCATCTATATATGACACCTTTTCACAAAATTTATCCACGTGTCAGGGCACTAAAAACACAAAAGCAGAAAAACTGAAATTTTTAAAACATGTTTCTGATCATAATGCAGTAAAAATTACATTCATTAAAGGATCTGTGAAGCAAAGACTAAAAATAACTTAATCCTAATGAATAGGTAGGAGAAAGAACAAATCATGGAAACAATAAATAATTTAATTAAAGATAATGATAATAATGAGACAATACCCCAAAATTTGTGGAATGCAGAAAAAGCAGTGCTATGGGAAAACTTTATATCTCTAAACATTTATATCAATAAAAGAGAATGGCCAAATCAATTAAATGAGCATATAACTTAAAAAAATGGAAAGCCAAAGAAATTTTTTAGAAATTAAATACCAAAATGGAAATTCTGAAAACCAAAGGAAAGATGAACAAAACTGGAAGTTAAAAATGTGAATTCATTTTTCAAAAAACCAAATTATGTTTTAAAGAAAAAAATCAACACAATAGATGTTATTGGCTAATTTGTTTTTAAAACAAGAAAGAAAAATCAGGTTCCTAATATCAAAAAAATTGTTTTAAAGTTGAATTCACAACAAATAAAGAAATAAAAGCAATTATTGAGAGCCTTTTTGCCAAATTATTTGCTAATAAAGACTGATAATCTAAATGAAATGGATGAATATTTACAAAAATATAAATAGCCCAGATAAACAAAACAGGAAATAAAATACTTAAATAACCCTTTCTTAGAAAAGAAAATGAACAACCCATAAATGAACTCCCCAAGGGGGAACGGGAAATAGGACCAGATGGATTTATAAGCAAACTCTACTAAACATTTAAAGAATTAATTCCAATACCACATAAACTGTTTTTAAAAATAGGTAAATAAGGAGTCTTCTCAAATTCCCTCTATTATACAAATAAGACCTTGTTACCTAAATTAGATAAAGTAAAGAAACAGAAAGAAAACTGTAGGCCAATTTTCCTAAAGAATACTGACCCAAACTTTTAAATACTAATGTGGATATTATAACTATTATATATTACAAAAATTATATATAACTAGGTTTTATACCAGGAATACAGAGCTAGTTTAATACTAGAAACATTACAAACACAAATGACCATATTAATAACAAAACAACAAAAATCATGTAATTATCTTAATAGAGGACAAAAAAGTTTTTGATAAATTGTAATACACATTTCTGTTATTTTAAAAAAACAGAAAGCACAATAATAAATAGATTTTTCTTAAATGATAATATCTATTTGAAACCAAAAGCCAGTTATTATTTGTAATGGAGTCCACATAGAAACAAGGATTTTTATTATTACCCTTATTATTCAATATTGTACTCAAAATATTAATTATAACAATGACAAAAGAAAAAAGAAATAAGCAAAGGCAAAGAAGAAACAAAACTATGACTTTTTTTGCAAAAATATGGTGGCTTACTTTGAGAACCCAAAAAGTCAAATAGAAAACTAATTGAAACAGTTAACAAATTGAACAACATTGCAAGACATAAAATAAACCCACAAAAATCATCAGAAATTCTGTATAACCCACATCCAGAGGAAGGACTACAGGAGAGGAAACATATAAGAAAAACAGCTGCTTGAACGCAAGGGTTGGGGTGGACATGATTGAGGATGTGGACTCGAAACTACCACACCAATGCAACTACCAACAATTTGGAAATAGGTCTTGATCAAGGACACATGATAAAACCAGTGGAAATGTGTGTTGGCCATGGGTGGGGAGAATGCAGGGGGTAAAGGGGAAAGTAGGAGCATGAATCATGTAACCATGTTAAAAATGAATATTAAGAAATGTTTAAAATTTAAAAAAAAAGAATTTCTGTATAATATCAAAAAAATCTAGCATGAAAAGAAAGAGAAATTCCATTTGAAATAGCTATATAAAAGATAAAATACTAATGAGTCTTCCTACCAAGACACATACAGAAACTATATGAACACAATTAAATCAGATATAAATAACTAAAGATTAATTTCTCATAGGTAGGCAAGACAATATAATTATAATACAACCAATAATACTAAGTAATAATATTATTTATTTATTTAGTACCAAACCAAGCAAACTACAAAAGGTCTACAACATAAAATTAGGAAAAATAATAAAATTCATCAAGAATATCAAAATCAATTTAAAAATTAGATACATTGAGTTATTGATCCCAAAGTATACCACAAAGCAATAATTAATTTTTTTTAATTTTCATAACATGTAAGGAATAGAGAGTTTGCTCAGTGTACTAGATTAGTACATAATCTAGGAACAATAATCACAATAACAAAGAGTCTGATCAGCTCAAAGATCCCAGGTATTGGAGCAAGAACTTACTATTTGACAAAAAGTACTGAGAAAACTAGAAAGTAGTCTCACGGAAATTGGACGTAACCAATATAACATATAGCAAGCTCATAATGGGTCTGTTTAGATATAAAGGCTGGTATTAAAAGCAATTTAGAGGAGCATGGAGAAAATTACCTGTCAGATCTATGGTTAAGGGATACGTCCATGACCAACAAGAAAATAGAAAAGTTCACAAAGATTTAAAATAGCATAAAATTAATTTTTTCTACATAAACAAAACTAATGCAGTTAAAATTAGAAGAGAAGCAAGAAACTAGGAAAAAATCTTTGCAAGTTTCTCTGATAAAGGTCTGATTTCTAAAATATATAAGGAATTATTTCAAATTCATAAAGAATAAGAGCCAGTCCCAGTTGATAAATGATCAAAGAAAAAATTGGCAGTTTTCAAAGGAAGAAATTCAA
>NW_025397698.1:0-5869 GCF_016433145.1 Gracilinanus agilis | reverse complement strand
CCCCCGGCGGCAGCGCGGCGGCTCCCGGGCCTCTGCCAGCCAGCCGCGGAGCTCGGGGCCCCCAGCGAGGGGGACCGCGAGCAGCGACCGACCGCTGAATGGGGAGCCTGTGAGCCGGCCGGGACGGGGACCTCGAGGGCGGCCGGGGGCTGCTCCCATCCCCCCTCCGGCGCCCAGCTTCCTCTGCTGGGATGGGGGGGGAGGAACACAAGTGAGCTTAGCGCTTGGCCAGGGGAGCCAGAAGGGGTGCTGCTTAAGGACACTGGATTCTCCCCTGGGCTCATCCCAGAGGGGAGTCCTGTGGAGCTGGGGAACCTCCGGGGCCCTCCCAAGCCTGGGATTCTTAGTGGGGGCCCCTCTGGGGCTCTGGGTGTGTTTGTGAGTGGAGCACCCTCGCAGGCGCTCTGGGTGGCCCTGGTACCCAGGGGATGGCAGCCCGGAGCTTTGGGGGCCAGGAATCCCATAGAAAGGGCCCGTGGGTATAACATACACACATTGGCACCCCCTGCTAGCCACCATGGACTCCTTCCTGACCCTCTCCATGGGCACCTGCCCCCAGCACTTGGCACAGGGTCAGGCACAAGGAGCCCTCAGGAACCGAGGGAAGAAAAGGCTCCGGCATCCCTGGGCTGTTCAGACCTGGTACCCTGGAGAGCTGCAGGGGCTGCTGGGGTCCGTCCACTGAGGAGGGGCTGGGGATTGGGCTGAGCCGAGCGGGCCAGGGAGGGCTTCCATCATTCTACTGGTATGGAGACGGATTGTTCGCCTGCCCAGAGTCAGGGGCCTCTTCTGTGCAGCTCAGACCCTGAGCAGGGACAGACCCGGCACGGCCTATCGGAGCGGCCAGAGACAAAGCAGGGCTGGCCAGGCGGGGATCAGGCAGCAGAGATGGCCACACTGGGCACAGGCAGAGAAAGGACAACGTGATAACAGCCAGAGGGCAGCAGGCGGTGGTGGTGGCCAAAGCAAAGCCAGTTATAGCAGAGTCCATGAAATTGGGATGGACAGAAAGACACAAGGGCGGGTGGGCGGGCAAGAGAGAGAGAGAAAGGCCGGACAGAGCCAGAAGCAAATAAGGGCAAAGCAGAGAGTGAGGAGGCCGGGTCAGAGCAGGGAGGGCCAGAGGAGGCCACACAGTGGGGACGTTCAGAGCAGGCGGGAATAAAGAAAGATGGATGGAGTAGAAAGGGGCAGGGCAGGAGTCCGACAAAACAGTTGGAACTAAAATAGAGGGAAGAAAGGAAGGAAATAAACATTTAGTAAGGACCTACTATGTGCTGGCCGGTTAGGTGGCTCAGTGGGTAGGGTGCTAAGCTTGGAATTAAGATCTGCATTCAAATCTAGCCTTGGACACATACTATCTGTGGGACCCTGGGTAAGTCATTTAATCCTGTTGGCCTCAGTTTCCTCACTGTCAAATGAGTCGAAGAAGGAAATGTCAAATCATTTCCAGGATCTCTGCCAAGAAAACCCCAAATGGGTTCATGGGGAATAAGAGATAGCTGAAACAACCAGACCAAAAAATGTGCTAAGCACTTTGCAAATATTATCTCGAAAATGGGAGATAGATGCTATTTTTCTTCCCATTGTATGGATGAGGACATTGAGGTTAAATGACTCATCGAGGCCCTTATGATTGCTGATGCTAGATTTGAACACAGGTCTTATTCCTGATGCCAGGCCCAGTGTTCAATTCATTGTGCCACCTGGCAGCCGGAGTGAAACATTTAGGAAGGGACTATTCCACGCCAGGCCCTATGTTGGGTGTCAGGGATACACATGCAAAGGATGAAGGTAAGGAGTCCCGAGTGCAGACACACAGAGTTGGGGGCCTCATGGGAACAGCAAGGGCTGGCAGAACAGAGACAGAGAAGGACCAGTCAGGTCAGGGACAGACTGTACTGTCATACACAGTGGCAGGGATGGAGATAAGAGGAATGGCTAGCCCAGGGCTTGGTGGGATGGGGATGCTCAGAATGGGGCCTGGTGGGAGATGGGCCACTGAGTGAGGATTAGATGAACCAAGGATGATGGAACCAGAATGAGCAGGATGAGACAGGAGTGACGCATGAGTGCTGACTGAGCGGGGAGAGCAAGGGTGAGAAAAGGAGACACTAACTAGCCCATCAGAATAGACATAGAGGGAGGGCACATGGGAGTGGCGAGGTAGACCTAGAGAAGTCCAGGAAAGCATTGTGACCCAGTGAACCCAGAGGCAGGTTCAAATCCTGCCTCTGTGAATCACCACCTGTGTGACTGGGCAGAGTCTATTGTCTTCCCTAGGGGTCAGTTTCCTCATTTGTAAAATAGAGAGGTCCTCCGCTCCCTTCCCACTCCTAGATTTCCTAGGAGTCTACAGGCCAGAATCAGACCCGAGTCCTCCAGCTCCAGATCTCTTTCCTTTGCACCCAGCTGGCTCCAGGAGGGTTTGCTTTCCCTCTAAGAGGACAAGGGTGAGGGTGCCGAGAGCCCCAAGGATCTGGTCTGACCCTCCTCTGCTCACCAGTCTGGGGATGACGGGGAACTCTCTATTGCTTGCTTCCATCCAGGGCAGGCCGCAGCTGAGGGCTGAGTCACTGAAAGAGGCCCATTCAAGGGGAGAGATCCAGAGGCATAGAGGTCACCAGAGGTGGTTACTGGGGTCATGGAGGACTCATCCAGGGTCACAGGGATCATGAGGTGGGGAAGAGGCTCAGTGGAGGTCATGAAGGTCCCTGTAGTAACATGGCAACACGGCTGGGGTCAAGTCTCACTTCCCAAGTGCCTTTGCTGTTCCCAGCTGTCTTTTGGCTTCAGACTTTGTCTTCTGAAGGCGAAGAGTTTTAACTTGGGCAAAATGGTCTTGGGGCTGACCCTGGCCAAGAACTTTACTTTTGTGGTCGAGAACCTTGAGAACCCAGTTGTCACTGGTGGGTTTTGGTTTTGGTTTTTAAATTTCCCTCATAGTAAAAGTAACTTTGCTATCAAAGGGCGTTAGTCTGACCCCCTGTTCTGATCTATGACCGTGAGCAAGTCTTAATCCCTTTGGGCCTCAGTTTCCTTCCCTGTAAAATGAGGGGGTTGAGTGAGATGGCCTCTAAGGTTCCTTCCAGCTTTGACTCTATGATCTGAGTACAAGGTCCAGCCCTGACATTTACTATTTGTCTGTGTCAGTGAATTACTTGGAGCCTTTGTTTCCTCATCTGGGGACTTTTGATGATGCCTCCCAAAGAACTCTGGTAACCTTAAAAGGCTATGGGGGAAGGGGAAGGTAGATGGCTCACTGGCTAGAGCCAGGCCTAGAGATGGGAGGTCCTGGGTTCAAATCTGGCCTCAGACACTTCCTAGCTGGGTGACCCTGGGCAAGTCACTTAATCCCCATTGCCTCGCCCTTACTGCTCTTTTGCCTTAGAACCATTACACAGTGTTAATTCTAAGACAGAAGGTGAGGGTTGAAAAAAAAAATGGCTTGGAGTCAGGGGGAAAGAATAAGTTCCATTCATGCCCCCCCCCAAGTGAGAGCAGGGGACGACAGGCTTTCAACATATATTCTCCCATCCCCCAGGACAACTCCAAGCTGATCTGGGATGGAGTGTATGAGACAAACATCCTCCCCTTTCCCTACATTCCCCTCCCCTCCCTGACTTACATGGTGTCGCAAGACTCACTCTTGAAGCCAGATTGGACCCCGAAAGTTACCGGTCTGCTCTTTAATCAGTCCTTTCATTCACTAATTCACCGAACACCTATCATGTGCCCATTTCCTCATCTGGGTAAGATAAGGAGGTAAATAGGAGTGAGGGGAGGAAATAGAAAGAGAGAAAATGAAAGAGGAAAAGAAAGAGGGGGGAGGGGACTGCTAGGCAGCAATGTGGCTAGAACACCAGGCTTGAAGCTAGGAGGTCCTAGGTTCAAATCTGGCCTCAGCCATTTCCCAAGCTGTGTGTCCTTGGGCAAGTCACTTAACTCCAACTGCTTAGCCCTTCCTCCTCCAGTGTTTTAGAAGTGATACTAAGACAGAAGGTAAGGATTTAAAGAAAGGGAAGTTAACCTTTGAGAGGCCAAGGTTGTGATAGCTGGAGGGAGAGATAAGGATGATGGCCAGAATGTAGACAGCAAAGTGAGGAGGGAGGTGGCTATCTCCACGAAATCATGGGGTCAGTCCCTGTCTTTAAGGAGGCACCACATCTTTGGAACCTCATCGGTAAGTTGAGTGAAGGAGGAGAGCAACCAGGCTGCCAAGAGGGAGCGAGGGAAGGAGCAAACATTTATCAAGCGCCTACTATGTGCTTTACAAAAACTCCCAACAACCTTTCCAGCCAGGTGCTACTATTGTCCCCATTTTACAGAAATGACCTTTGAGAAAACTGGGGCAAACAGAGGGTAAGTCACACAGCTAGGAAGGATCACTTCTGGATTTGGGCTTCAAGATCATCCCGGGGGGCCAGCTGGGTAGCTCAGTGGATTGAGAGTCAGGCCTAGAGACAGGAGGTCCTAGGTTCAAACCCAGCCTCAGCCACTTCCCAGCTGTGTGACCCTGGGCAAGTCACTTGACCCCCATTGCCCACTCTTACCACTCTTCCACCTAGGAGTCAATACACAGAAGTTAAGGGTTTAAAAAAATAAATCATCCTGGAAGGCCTCATGAAGGCCTGGAGAAGACTGGAGTTGGGAGGAGAGGAGACACCATGATGGCTGCCCTGCAGTATTTGAAGGGTTGGCACGAGGAAGAAGGATTAAACTTATTCTGCTAGGCCTTAGAGGACGGAGCCAGGAACAATAGAGGCAAGCTACAGATTCAGGCTCGAAGTTGGAAAGAAAACCCTCCAAAGGGCAAGATTGCAGGGGACTCCCTGGAGGAGGGGGCCTGGCCAGGGGTTCCTGCCCAGGGAACATTCATTCAGGTGTAGCTGGAAGAGATGGCCCCAAGACCCCTTCTAAGAGGCACAAAATCTCTGCCAAGAAAACCGAGAATCGTCGTGGGGGGCCGGGAGGGGGCAGAGAGGCGATCAATCAGAGAGGTTGGGAATGGGGTCTCCCAAGGGTGTGGACACTGCTGCTAAGCTCTGAAGGTGAGTGATCAGGGTGCATTCCAGGCTTGGCGCCCAGACAGCTTGTGCAAACACTGGGGATGAGAGATGGAATGTCCTGTCCAGGGGACAGCCAGAAGGCCAGTTTGGAGGGAACGGAGAGTTCCCGAAAGAGAGCAATGTCTAATCAGCTTGGGAGGCTTGGCTGGAAGCAGTTGGCGAAGGCTCCATCTGAATGCTAAACAGAGATCGGGGGCTCTTCTCCCTTCTGGTGCCCGGGCCCCCTTGGCCAATGTGCTGAAACCTAAGGAGCCCCTTCTCAGAACTCTGTTCTTAAATGCAGAGAAAAACAAATACAGAAGATGGAAAAGAAACCAATTCCCTTAAAGGAAAGGTCCAATGAGCTTTTCCCCCTCCACCCGAGTTCAAGGACCCCCGAAGGGCAAGAAGCCTCATCCCAGAGGTCACAGGAAACAGTTGGGGAGCCTTGATGGCTTTTCCAAGGTAACAGACAAGTTTGGTGAGGCAGCTTCTAGAAGAGAGCCCAAGGGTCTGGCCTCCCAGGCCGGTTTTACTCCCACTGGCTACTGCTGCCTCTCCCACCTCCCTTCCCCAAAGGTCACCCACATATATGTAGATCTGGGGCTTGGAGCCAGGGAAGAACTAGGTTCAAATGCCACCTCTCAATCGGTCAACATTTATTATGTTAGCTCATCCTACCTAACATTTTAATTATATTAAATTTAAAAAGTTATTTAAATTTTTAATTATTAAATTAATTAAAGTATTATATTAAAATTAAATTAATATTATAATAAATAACATTTATTAAACACCTATTATTTAGGTGACTACTATTT
>NW_025397697.1:0-1826 GCF_016433145.1 Gracilinanus agilis | reverse complement strand
CTTCCTTCCTTCCTTCCTTCCTTCCTCCTTCCCTCCCTCCCTCCCTTTTCTCCTTCTCTCCTCCTTTCCTCCTTTCCTCCCTTCCTCCTCACTCTCCACACCCACTCTACAGGAGGGGCACAAGCACCTACCTCTGGTGGGTTTGTTAAGCCAACATTTCGGCATCTTCTTTCAGTGTAACCTTTGCCAAGTCATCTCATTCCGCATGCCTTCATTTATCCCTCTGAAAAATGCCTTCCCTCCCCTCATCTGTTACATAGGGATAAAAATATAAACCTTCACAGCATTGCACTGGAATGGAATCCTGGATTAAGAAGATAGAACAGTTTGCAAAATAAATAGCATCTTTTCTCTCCCCCTCCAAACATTGCTAGGATCTCGCAAGAAATTGCTTAGAGATCCTTGGATGAGAAAACCTCCTTCCTAAGCCAAGAGCTACAATTTGAGGGATATCCTTTTTCCCGGACCCATTAGCTGACATTCAGCTAGGACTTAGCAGTTTCCATTGGAGCAGAAAGAAGTTTATTTTACCATTTTAATTTGGTGCTGCTTTATTTACCCTGTTTGTGTTAACCCAAGTTTGGCACCCATTCCGTATGCCGCGTGCTAATTTAAGTGACATATTTCCGTTCTGCCTGGGAAGAATACACAGAAGAGCTGAAAGACGGGTGTTTATAATTATAAGGTACCGAGTTGGCTCAAACAACATCTCTGAGCATATGGGAACTATGGGAGCTAGTTAGCAAAAGTTTATGCTGAAGCTTGATGCTGTTTGGCTGGGGTTGGTAAACTCTTGAGTTGTAAGGCTGTGTCTAATCAAACCCAACCTAAGCCCAATTCATATGGATAAAGTGGAGGCAATTCCAAGCCAATGGTGTTGGTGGGAATTTCCTCTCCTCCCACCCCTCCATTCTTGTCCTAAAGCCCCAGGTGTGGACAGAAGGTGGACCAGGCTAAGGGTGCGACATGACACAATTGGAGTTTCTTGTCCCTTAGGCACTTATCACATGTCATTCTGTGTTGACTTCGACTTCTCTCCTAGAGTCAGAGTTCTGTTGAGTAGATGACTGGTTTAGGATAATAACTGGTATTTGGGAGAGGCTTTAAAATTTATAAACAACTTTCCATTCTATTTAGTGACCATTTACTAAGTGCCAGCCCAGTGCTGGGCACTCTACTGGGTGCAGAGGATAAGAAGACAAAAGTGAAAGAATCTCTGCCTTCAGGAAGTATAGATGCTTCTCCTTTAAATAAGTCACTTCACTGGCTCCTCCCAACAACCCACTGAGAGATACAACAGGTATTATTGTTATTATTCCACTGAAGAAACTGACCTTTAGAGAGAACTTAGCCCTGGTCATGAAGTCAGAGGTCAGAAGTGGGCTTCAAGCTTATCTATTCCTGATTCCATTATACTCATCAGTGGGTCGGGTTCCCTCTTTTAACCTTTGCATCTCCCAGACTGGGGCACATTGCTCTGCCCACAAAAGTTTTTAACAAATGCTGGTTGAAGTTGATGTTTTTAATGGACCATTTGAAAGGGTAGACAGGAAGTCAGTAGGTAGAGCTCTGTACTATTTGGTTTTTCAGTCGGCTCATGCATATTCCTGTAATCACTGTATTCACAAACACTGTCTTGGGGATTCCATTAGATTATGTGAATAAGCAAATGGAAAACTGTAAGGTCTTGGAAAGGTGTGGATGATGATGATGATGATGATGATGATATTAATTATTACTATTGTTAGAGAGTTGGCCTTGGACAGTTTCTTGGACTTCTCTTCCACCTCCTTCTTCTCCTCTTCCTCCTCCTCCTCCTCCTCCTC
>NW_025397696.1:0-7054 GCF_016433145.1 Gracilinanus agilis | reverse complement strand
CTTTCTTTCTTTCTTTCTTTCTTTCTTTCTTTCTTTCTTTCTTTCTTTCTTTCTTTCTTTCTTTCTTTCTTTCTTTCTTTCTTTCTTTCTTTCTTTCTTTTTTCCTGCCACCTTTCCTTCCTCTCTCTCTTTCTCTTTCCTATTGAAGTCTTGCATAGCCTTTAAAGTCCAACCTAGGTGACATTACCTATACAAATCTGAGTCAGTAATGATCTTTGTTCTCAGACTTTGATAACTCATGACTTTTTGCCAATTCCCCAAAAAGGATGTTTTTTTTTAAAATTCATTAATAATCATTGCTACCATTTATATGTCTAAGATCTTATTAGTTTTGACCATTGAGAGCAATGTTTTGCATTTCTCTTTTGCTTATTTCCCTAGTGGAAAGAAATTTCTTGCTGAGATAGTATGTACTAGAGCTTTAAGGTTTATAATTAAGGTTTGCAATGTGCTTTATAGAGATCATCTCATTTGATCCTTACAACAATCTTGTAAATTAGGCACTATGGTTATCCCCAGAGAGGTAAGGTTTCTTTACCAATCTCAAGAGTAGGAATTTGAACTTTATTCTTCTGCTTTGCTATCTAACTCTTTCTAAAACACATTGTGAAAATCACGATTATTTGAAATTCAATTCAACAGTTTATTATGAAATGCTTTCTATGTGCAAAGCCCTGCTGGATCCAAGAGATATACAGACAAAAATTAAACAGTCCCTGCCCTTAAGAAGTACAGAAAGGACAGGAGGGTGGCTTCTTAGACATGTCACTGCAGGTTTGTTAAGCTGCTTTGATGCTCAAATGGGTCTGGAATCTCACTGATTTGGAAGCTCCTGCCAATGATGCAGATCATAATCCATTCGTGCTCAATGGTATGATGGAATGAGCTCAAACTAGTTGTGGAGAGCTGATGGTTAAATTTTCTGTGTAAGCATTTACATTTCAGAAATCAATAAAACTACAAATGTATGCTTGGCTTTTTTGTTTTGCTGATTGTCTAGACTCTATCTCAGTTTCCTCATCTGTAAGACCCAACTCCCAGGGTCATTGTGTGGATTAAATGAGATAATATTTGTAAAATGCTTTGCAAACCTTAAGTGCTATATAAATGCCATTGTTGTTATTATTCTTAGTTTATAATGCAGATAATCTTTAAAATGTATGGCATATAGGTTTTTTTGGGAAAGTTATTAAACATTTTCTAGCATGTCATTGTTTGTGCCACCTTATTCTTTGATATCCTTTACCATGTTCTTCCAAAAGTTAGCCACAATGGGTTCCATCCAATGTTTGAACCCTTCTTTGCTTTCTCCCAATGCCATGAGGGAATCAGTGAAGCCCTTTGACTTTCCATCTTTTGTTCTGGCTAAGAGATGCACATCTTCTCTCTTCCCATCATGTAGCTCCTTGCTGGATGATACTGTTCACTCGCATTACTCTTTGTACTTTCTCCTTGGGTGCTCTTTTCAGACTGTTTACGCACATCGTCCTCTATGGGATATTCATTTTTTAGTTCTTTGAAGCCATTGGTGCTCCATGTCTAGCTGCAATATGGCAACACTGGTAAAATTTCATTTTACAAGTTGGCTTTTGCTTTCATGAGACACAAAAGGCTGGAAGTAGGCATATTATGATGTGTTGAAAGACTAACTGCAATAGGTGAATGATGCCTTGGAGCTCAAGTAAGGCAGCATCAGGAAATAACCTTCCCATAGTGCCACTAAACTGCATGCCAAAGCCCTGACAAGTCCTCATTATAAGTTTGATACCAACATTTAAAAGCAGACATAATTAATTTGCTAAATGACTTTGTTTTAGTATAATTAAAGATGGTTATGCTATTTTCCTATGATGAAAATGGAAGCAGTCCAGGACCACCCATAATCACTTCAATCCATATACAAGCACATTTTCATGTTTTTTTCCCCTTTACCTTAATTGAGTGGGGGAGAGTAGGGGGAGAAGTGGGTGCCTGAGAAAGTTGTTAAGTTCTATTCTCCTCTGATTCTGAAGGCAAAGGCAAGGATCTTTCAGCTGCCTTAGGCAAAGTAGAATAAACTAGATGGAACAAAGTGGCAAACTTTACCTAATGCAATTGTGTAGAATGGAATTTAACACGTAAAATATGGGAGAATTGGTTTCCATAGCATGAAAAGCAGGTCAGCAAAGCTAACACCTTAGTGGAATCTGTCGCCATAGACAATGGTCCATACAAAGGGTATGATTCAAAACCTGCATTTATTAAAAAGGATGATAGAAGATAGATAGATAAGGGATACATAGTTAAATAGATAATAACTAGCTAGCAAGCTGGAGCATTTAATTGTACCTGAAATTTTCTTGGGCCCTGGGGATATGATACAAGCAAACAAGATGGTACCTAGCCTCAAGGAGCTGCATCCTAATAGGGGATGGGAAGGAGAGAAGATGACACAGAAAGGAGGGGCTGAAAAAGGGAGAAGTATGGCATGGAGATATTTAAGAAGTGGCATGAAGGCCTGGTTCTGGGCAATATAAAGTGATAGCTTGCTCCTCAGAGCTGGCAATCCAAGGTCAGGGTATACAATTAGAGAGGGAGATGGAGAGAAGCAAGATAAGAATGGCTGGAATACAAACAGCATCAATGGAGATGGTTGGGATGTAATTGAAATGAAGCAACATAAACAATGGAGGAAGAAACAAAGCTGCAGAGAACCAGGTAAGCTTGATCATCTTAAAAGAATTAATTGGTAGATAAAAAGAACAGGAGCTGATAAATTGGAACAAAAATGACATAGTGTTTTTTACACACACACAGGTATGTGTGTATATATCTATATCTATATCTATCTATATAATATATTTATATTTTTTCAAATAATACCTTCTCTATAGCAAGGAGGGGAGGAAGAGAGAGATACATGGGAAATGTGATATAACAAAACAAATTTAAACAAAAAAGAAAAAAGGATCACAATAAAACACACAAAATGGAACCACAGAACAACCAGACCTCTCACAATGATCTATTTTTCTATGGACTTTCTGACTTCAGAGCCTTATAACTATGCAACATTGGTGCTTCTAAAGGTGAAGATAGGAAGGCTAGACCTGAATGAGTAGCAGAGATTGATATTGGAAAGGAGCTTAGTTTTAGAGACACTGTCACGATAACCAGTTTTTTTAACCAATTGATAAATTAATACTAAAGATTGATTCTAAAACAAAGAGCAGTAAGGGTTTAAATAATTGGGGTTAGGTGACTCGGCCAGGGTCACACAGCAAGGAAGTATCTAAGACCAAATTTGAACCTGGACCTCCCAGCTTCAGGCCTGATACTTAGCTTGCTATGGTACCTAGCTGCCCCCATCATTATATCTTTTCATTTTTTAAAAACTCTTTTCTTCTGTCTTAGAATTTATACTAAGTATTGGTTCCAAGACAAAAGGGTAGTAAGCGCTGGGCAAAGGGGGGGAGTAAAGTGACTTGTGCAAGATCACACAGCTAGAAAGCATCTGAGGCCAAATTAGAACTCTAGACCTGACTTTCAATCCACCTTGTTGCACATCACTATTATTCTATATTAAAGAGAAAATTCTTTTTTTTAAATTAAGTTAAATTTAATTTTAAGAAAATTTTTCCATGGTTACATGGTTCATATTCTTTCCCTCCCCTCCTCTGACCCCCCCGATAGCCAACACACAATTCCATTGGGTTTTATATGTGTCATTGATCAAGACCTATTTCCATATTATTGATATTTGCACTAGAGTGATCATTTAGTCTACATCTCCAATCATATCCCCATTGACCCATGCGATCAAGCTGTTGTTTTCCTTCTGTCTTTCTGCTCCTACAGTTCTTTTAAAGATAAAATTCTAAAGGAATGGAAAGGATCATTTTTTATCATTAAAAATTCCCCAAAGGGGGCAGCTGGGTAGCTCAGTGAATTGAGAGTCAGGCCTAGAAATGGCAATCCTAGGTTCAAATGCGGCCTCAGACACTTTCCAGCTGTGTGACCCTGGGCAAGTCACTTGACTCCCATTGCTCACCCTTACCAGTCTTCCACCTATGAGCCAATACATAGAAGTTAAGGGTTTTTTAAAAATAAATTCTCCAAAGAAGGCATTAACCACTGTCTGTCCACATTCTTACTTTCTCATCTTTTTTAACATCTTTTCTGAGAATGGCCAATGTGCACAACCAAGTTATCCTTAATGAGAATGTGAGAAGAGAACCACAAAACTCCATGATCTAGAGTCCCTGCCCCACATGCTGTTTCTCAAACAAGACATTACACACCTCAGCTATGGGCATTTTCACTGGCTGTCCTGTGGCCTGGAATGTTCTCCCTCCTCATTGTCATCTCCTGGCTAAAAATCCCCCCTTTTACAGGAAGTCTTTCCCAACCTCTCTTAATTACACCGCCTTTCCTCTGTTAATTATTTCCACTCATCCTGTCTTGTTGGTACATAGCTGATTGCATTAAACTGAGAGCTTCTAGTGAGTAGGAACTGTCTTTTGCTTTTCTTAGTATTCCTAGAATTTAACATAGTACCTGGCACAAAATGAATTACAAAGTTCACTTTAACTAGAAAGATCTCCAGGAACTGATGCTGAGTAAAGGGTCCAGAACCAGGAGAACATTGTACACAGAGACTGATATACTGTGGCACAATCAAATGTAATGAACTTCTCTACTAGCAGCAATGCAATGATCCAGGACAATTCTGAGGGACTTATGGAAAAGAATGCTATCCACATTCAGAGGAAGAACTGTGGGAGCCAAAACACAGAAGAAAAACAACTGCTTGATTACATGGGTTGATGGGGATTTGATTGGGGTTTTGATGTTAAAGAATCACTCTACTGCAAATATGAATAACATGGAAATAGGTTTTGAACAATGATACATGTATAACCCAGTGGAACTGCTCATCAGCTCTGGGAAGGGGGAGGAAGGAGTGTGTGTGTGTGTGGGAATCATGAGCCATGTAACCGTGGAAAAATATTATAAATAAGTTCACTTTAGGACCTTTCTGTTTCCTGCCACAGGGTAACACCGATGGCTTTCCAAAGCCAGACCTTTTCAGAGAAGATATGCTTTTCATTCAGTCAATGATTCTCTCCCTAATGTAAGTAGAATTAATCCAAGAATGTCTGGAGCGACAAAGTGAGTTGTTTTTTTTTTTTTAACTGTATTTTGCTTCTACCTACATCTATAAGAAGAAACAAGTTTGGAAACAAAATGCAAGAGATGGAGCAGGAATAAAAAGGCAAATATATGGTTTGTTCAGAACAGAAATGAATCTCCTTTCCCTTTCTAGCCTCCCAGGTGGGGAGAGTCCATAACTGAATGATTGAAAGAAAGCTTTACTCAGTGAACTGTGACCTTTAAATGAAATTTGAGTAGTGAAGTCCACAGATAGGCTTTCAGCTTCTTTATTCTAAAATAACCCCCAAAGGGTGACAGGCTGGATACGTAACATTAATAAGTCCAGCGACTCATGCCTGTTTGGACTAGCATCGTCTTGTAGTATAGTGGGAAGATCTCTGTTCTCTGATAGACTTAGCTGACAAAGGTTCAAATTTTAGCTGACACACTAACTCACTAGTTGATCCTGGCACAATGGAAAGAACATCAATCCTGGAATTGGAGGTTCCAAGTTTGAGTACTGACCCAGACTTCATCTCTTGTGTGATTTTGGAAAAATTATTATTCCTCATTATCCAAACTTACAAAATGAAGGAGTTAGGCTAAATGGGCTTGGAGATTTCTTCTAGCATTGTTGTTGTTGAGTCATTTTATAGTGGTATCTGACTCTTCATGACCCCATTTGGAATTTTCTTGGCAAGGATAATTAAGTAGTTTGATATTTCCTTCTCTGGCTTATTTTTTAATTTAAAAATTTTATTTAATGAATTGATTTAGAATATTTGTCCATTATTACATGATTCATGTTTCTCTCCCCTCCTTCCCTCCTCCCCCAGTAGCCAATGAGTAATTCCACTGGGTTTTACATGTGTCATTGAGCAAGACCTATTTCCATATTATTAATATTTGCATAAGGGTGATCGCTTAGAATCTACCTTCCCAATCATGTCCCCATGGACACATGTGATCAAGCAGTTGCTTTTCTCCTGTGTTTTGGCTCCCACAGTTCTTTCTCTGGATGTGAATGGCGTTTTTTTCTCATAAATCCCTCAGAATTGTCCTGGATCATTGCATTACTGCTAGTACAGAAGTACATTACATTCGATTGTGCCACAGTGTGTCCGTCTCTGTGTACAGTGTTCTCCTGGATCTGCTCCTTTCACTCTGCATCAGTTCCTGGAGGTCGCTCCAGTTCACATGGAATTCCTCCAGTTCATTATTCCTTTCAGCACAATAGAATTCCATCACCAACAGATACCACAATTTGTTCAGCCATTCCCCAATTGAAGGGCATCCCCTCATTTTCCAGTTTTTTGTCTGGCTCATTTTACATTTGAGGAAACTGAGGCAATCTGAAATTAAATTACTTTCCCAGATTCTTTGTGACCCATTTGGTATTTTCTTGGCAAAGATCGTGGGCTAGTTTGTTATTTCCTTTTCCAGCTCATTTTACAGATGAAGAAGCTGAGACAAATAGATTAAGTGACTTGCCCAGGGCCACACAGCTAGTAAATGTCAGAGGCTGGATTTGAGCTCAGGAAAAACTTCCTATCTACTGTGCCACTTAGATCTATTATTCTATCAACTTTACCCTTCAGAGTTTCCGTTTCTCTACCTATAAACTGGAGAGAAGTGAGCAGCTGGGTAGCTCAATGGATTGAGAGTCAGACCTAGAGATGGGAGATCCTAGGTTCAAATCTGGCCTCAGATACTTCCCAGCTGTGTCACCCTGGGTAAGTCACTTAATCCCCATTGCCTAGTCCTTACCACTCTTCTTCCTTGGAACCAATATACAGTATTGATTCCAAGACAGAAAGTAAGGGTTTTAAAAAAATAAAAAATAAAAAAATAAACTGGAGAGAAAATTATTTGTATTCTCTGTCTCACAGGATAGTTTAAAGTGCTTTGTAAAGTTATATAA
>NW_025397695.1:0-3572 GCF_016433145.1 Gracilinanus agilis | reverse complement strand
AAAGAAAGAAAAAAGGAAGGAAGGAAGGAAGGAAGGAAGGAAGGAAGGAAGGAAGGAAGGAAGGAAGGAAGAAAGGAAGGAAGGAAGGAAGGAAAGAGAGAAAGAAACAAAGAAAGAAACAAAAGAGGAGTAGCTAAGTAGCACAGTGGACAGAAGTCCAGGTCTAGAGATGGGAGGTCCTGGGTTTGAATCTCAGTGGTGTGACCCTGGGCAAGTCACTTAACCCCCATTACCTAGCCCTTACCTTCTTCTATCTTGAAACCAATAGTGAGTATTGATTCTAAGACAGAAGTAAAAAAGAAGGATTTGAAAAGGGCAAAACCATCTGCAAATCATTCAAGCTGAAAAGGTGCTAGCCATGAACATTGTCCATCATCAATAGGGCTAAAGTTCATACTGGTTAGTGAGGAGTGAGCAAACCCAAGAGGAAGTTGTGGAAAGAGAAGGAAAATGGCAGGAGTACATAGAAAGTAGAAGATCTTAGATTTCTCTGTGCCCTGCATCCTTCTGGCAATATCTGAGGATGCCTGTGGACTCCTTCTCAGAATCACGTTATTTGTTTGTTTTTTAAACCCTTACCTTCTGTCTTAGAATCAATACTGTGTATTGGCTCCAAGGCAGAAGAGTGGTAAGGGTAGGCAATGGGGGTCAAGTGACTTGCCCAGGGTCACACAGCTAGGAGGCCAGATTTAAACCCAGGACCTCCCGTCTCTAGGCCTGGCTCTCAATCCACTGAGCCACCCAGCTTTCCCCAGAATCATATTTTTAAATCCATAAAGTATGTAAAACTACAAAGAAAACTAGCTATATTGAAACACAGTTATCAAAACATTTAAAAAAACAGGTTTATGGGCCCTAGATGAGGAACCCTTCATATAAAAGAAAAAAGCAGAGAACCAGATCTCAAAGGACAAGGGTTCTAGTCCCAATTCTACGATTAATGGAGGTGCCACGTTAGAGTGGAAAGCCATGGGATCACATATGCAGAGCCAGAAGGGGCCTTAGAGGCCATGTAGTTCAAACCTTTCATTTTACAGATGAGGAAACTGAGGTTTGTAGAGGTGACTCAAGATCTTAAATTTAGGATTAGAAGAGACTTCAAAGTCTCTTCCTTTTCATTTTACCACTCTTTACTCATTACTCAATGATTACTCATTCAAGAGTAATCTTGAAGCCCAGAAAGGTGAGTGATTTGCCTAAGGACATATAGGGAGTAATCACCATTGGAAGAACTTGAATCTAGGCCCTTTACTATTGCCATTGTACCATGATATGGGTTCAAATTCTGGTTCGAACACTGTGCCAACTTGGGCAAGTCATTTTAATTCTTTAGGTCTCAGTTTATTCATCAATAAAAAGGACAGGGTAGACTTAATGGCCTCTAAGGTCCTTCCAGTTTTAAATCCTAAGAATGAGCCTTGTGATCTTGCACAAAAAATTCACATTTACATAGCACTTATGATGTATAGAGTGATTGATTTCTTCAAAACAACCCTGTAAGGTATACCAAATATTATTATTCCCATTTTACAGAAAACTAAGGCTCACAGAAATGAAGTTATTTCAGTAAGAAGTAAAGTGATTGAGTGGAAACAGTCAGATTTAGGATTTGAAGTTTGCTTTTGAGTGTTGGTAGTAGCTCCTCTGCCATTTAATAGCTGTGTGACCATAAGCAAGTCACTGAAATTCTCTGAGCAATTAGTTTCCTCATCCATAAAACTGAGAAAATAATGCTTATACTCCCTTCATCAGAGGGTTGTTCTGATGAGCATTGCTTTGTAAAACTGAAATATTATGATTCCTTTTTTTTTTTTTGAGTTGGCCCAAATCAGACAGACCAAGATTCAAACCTAAATCTGGGAACTCTAAGGCCAGTGCTCTTTCCACAGAATGCAGCCTCCTTCCATGCCGTCTGGGCCTCTTTTCCTTTCCCTGTATAATTTAGGGGCAGAACTGGATGAGATCTAAGACCATTTCCCAGTTCTAAGAATCAATGACTCAATGAATCCTAAAACAGACACTGAAGGACGGGTAAAGACAAAGGACAGAGAGCTGCCATGTCTTTTCTTTAAAAAGCCAAATCGCAGAGGACAAAAGGAGGTCAGATTCAAACAAAGGGAAACCAGCTATTGGTGAGCAATAAAAGATGAAGAATAATCACAGTCCCAGAGACCTGAGAAGGAAATAAATCTTCCTCTCAGCAGAGAGTCAGGAACTATGGACTGGGAAAGCAGGGCATACAATCAAGTTCTCTTCCTGCTGATTTAGCTCAGATGCTTTCCTTTGTTACAAGGGAAAGCTCAACTGTGGACGTGGGTGAAACTCTTTTTTTAAACAACCACCAAAAAAAGTAGAATGCCAAAAATCATCTATATAGCCTAACTAGTGTCTAAGGCTATCTGAAGCACCTGAGAGAGAGCACTGCAAAGCAGGCATGTGCTGGAGCCAGCTTGTACCTGATTGTTAAATGTTCAGTGTGATCATTAACACCTTGGATATTGGCAAGCTCTATAAATTTGGATTGATTTACATTCTGGTGACTGCCTAGATTTTAAAAAGTGATGGAGAAAATGTTGATAATGCAGAATAAACTTTAAAGTGGGTCATATATACAGTTTTCTTGGAGAGCTGATTAGTAAACATCTACCAGCATATTTTGATTGAGAGACCTCAGTTCACTGGGTAACCTCCAGCAAGCCACTTAACCTTCCCAGACTCAATTTCCCTATGTGTAAAATGAGAGGCTCCAAGTACCTTTTTCACTCTAGATCTCTGATACTTAACTTAAATCTCTCTGGGTCTCAATTTTCTCTTCTGTAAAATGGAGTACCTAGAACAGATGCTCTCAGAAGACTCTTCCACTTCAAAATCTCTGACCCAGTGATTTTCGACTTCTACTTGAGAACAAGTTAAATGCTTAGAAAGGCTCCTGTTTCCATGTGCCCCCAGGATCCTCTACTGAGCAGGAAACAAGCATTTGAATAATCTGACAATGTCCCTTCAAGAAAGGGACAAAGCCTCAAGTCCTCTTTATTGTCCTTTTAGGTTAAATGTCAGCCATCCTTTGGTGTGAGATGGAGACATCCTGGACAATTAGCAAAAGAAAAGAAAGCTGTTCTAAGAGACCAGGCAGAAGCAAGGGGAAGTAGATGACTTCACTAGATTTCCTTTGTGCAAAGGCCTTCATTTCTTTCCTGGCAAACCAAATAGGAATTATTATGGCCTATTAAATAGTACTTATTTAGCTTGATTCTTTGTTTGTCCTGGAATCACAGGTAAATGTTAAGAAACCTCAGGAGCTGTAGCTGAGAAGGAATCAATGCAACAACATTCCTAAAAAAGGGGTGAACCTGAGCATTGAAAGGAAAAAACAATTGCTGGAGGGGGTGGGGAGAGTAAAAGGGAAGAGGGAGAAAGAGAAAAAGGGAAGAGGGAGAAGGAGAGAGGAGAGAAAGGAGAGGAAGAAAAGGGAGGAAAGTCAGAGAGAGGGAGGGGAGAGAGAAAGCAAAGGAAAGAAAAAAGGAGGGAGGGAGAATAAAGAGGAGAAAGAAAAGGGAGGGAAAAGGGAGAGG
>NW_025397694.1:0-2064 GCF_016433145.1 Gracilinanus agilis | reverse complement strand
CTCTCTCTCTCTCTCTCTCTCTCTCTCTCTCTCTCCCCTCCTCCTCCTCCTTCCCATTTTTTTTTTTTGCCTCTACCCTCCTCCACCTTCCCAAAGCCTCAGCAACTCAGACAAGTAATTTCCCAAAGTATAGGCCTGGAAATTAAAGGTTACATTTCAGTACTAGTTAGTTACCTGGCAGTTAAATGGAATGAACGCATGAGTAATGGTTTTTAATTCAACTCTGAAGAAACAGCATAATAACCCACACTCGCAAGGCTATATACAGCTTCCAGGATTGCTTTTCTCCCCCTGGAAAGCTGGGAAATTCAGAATTTTGGGAAAGATGGCTTTCCCCCATGTTTTATCGACCAGGCTGTGCCTGTATTCATCAACTCAAATACAGCTGATGGACTATTGGTCTTAAATGATCTTCTTGCCAAGGTGCCATGTAAGGGGTGGACGATGGGGCAATTAAGTGGCTGGACAACATCACCCACATTTTAAATGTCTGAGGCATGGCTTGAAGGCAGGCTTCCTGGTTGATCTCTGGCTCTGGAGTTGACAGACTTAGTTTCAGGTTCCACCTCTGGTCCTCACAACCTGTTTCACCTTGGCTTGTTCACCTAAACCCCTTGGACCTTGGTTGCTTCCACTAGAGAGTAAAATGAGAGGGTTGGACTAGATTGCCTCTCAGATCCTTTCCAGCCCTAATCTACGATCCCAGAATACTCTGATCCTAATTCCAAAAGCACCATGACACCATATTGCTTCTCTTCCCCAATGGGCTCTTCCCCAAACATTACCTCTACTACAAGCGATGACCTGGAAAGCAACCAGACACTGATCAGCATTCCCACCGCCAGGATTCTGAAAGCTGTTCCATGGTCCTCATGATGAGGTTTCCTGGAATCCTGACCAAGGACAATGCTCCTGGTCAGCTACTGAGAAATCTAGTCTTGGAGAAGACTAGCATGCCTTTACCTAACCTCTTACCTCCATTAGGTTGACTAGGAATTATAGGATTTCTCTGAAATTAAGAGGCAGTGGCAAGAATCCTGGGATGAGAAGGACCTGGGTACAAATCTGGCTATGCTACTTATTTGACTGACACTGGGAAAATAACTTAATTTTCCTGGGACTCAGTTTCCTTATCCTTAAAAAATAACTTCTTTTTTAAAAATTTTTTATTGATTAAGAAAACGTTTCCATGGTTAGATGATTCATGTTCTTTCCCTCCTCTTAAAAATTAACTTCTAATGAACATTAAAAATGAACATTTGGAGATTTTAATCCAGAGTGCCTGAACTTGGGATTTTAAAAAATGTATTTTTTTGTTTTTTTATTTATTTTTTTAATTTTAATTTTGAATATTTTCCCATAGTTACATATTTCATGTTCTTTCCCTCTCCCCCAATCTCCCCTAACCCCCCTTAGCCAATGCACAATTGCACTGGGTTTTACCATTATCACTGATTAAGACCTAATTCCATATTATTGATAGTTGGACTAGTTATCACTTAAGTGTCTACATCCCCAATAGTATCCCTAAAAGCCCATGTGTTCAAGCAGTTTTTTTCTTCTGTGTTTCTCCTCCTACAGTTCTTCCTCTGAATGTGGCTAGTTTTCTTTCTCCTAAGTCCCAAATCAAAACTATCAATAAGCACATGAGAAAGTGTTCAAAATCTCTAATAATTAGAGAAATGCAAATCAAATAAAAAACATTTTGATGAGGGGGCATCTGGGTGACCCAATGAACTGAGAGCCAGACCTAGAGATGGGAAATCCTAGATTCAAATCTGGCTTTAGACACTTCCTACCTGATTGACTTACAGCAGGCCATTGCCTAGCCCTCACTGCTCTTCCACCTTGGAACCAATACGCATACACATAAACATAATATACCAATATTGATTCTAAGATGGAAGGTAAGGGTTTAAAAAATAGTTTTGTTGACACTAACATTATATTTAATAATAAATATTATGTAATAATAAAAAGTATGTAATAAATAAAAATAAATATTATATAATAAATAAATTTAATGTTTGTAATATTAATAAATTGTTATTATATAATAAATTA
>NW_025397693.1:0-5050 GCF_016433145.1 Gracilinanus agilis | reverse complement strand
CCTCCTCCTCCTCCTCCTCTTCCTTCCCTTCTCTTCCCCTCCCCCCTTCAACCTTACCCTCTTTAGAAAGTTAGAGCAGGAGTTATTTCCATTTTCCGATTCCCATGGAAGTGGAAGTGTATCACAGAAGCGTTGGATGGAAAGACACAAGGAGAAATATCCCCCACTCCCCCCTCCTTCCCATTCTTTTCTTCTTTAACTCTTTTCCCCCCACAAAGCTGCAAAGCACATTCCAGTGCTAATCCTGCTCCATGAGGAATGCAGATGGCTGTAATTGTGTGACCCGGGATGGGCCTTCCACATCTGGGCAGCTTTTCTTCTTTGGGGAGATGGCTAAAAAGGTCATTTACATAAAGAAACAGGCTGTTTTCTTCTGCCCTTCCAGAAATCACCCTTATGAGATACCTAGCTTGTAAGGCTTCTAACAGAGCAAGGCCCCTTAGGTTTTTCTCCCTCCTCCTTTCCCTCCTTTTAGTTTGAAGGTGGGTTTTGTTTTGTTTTGTTTTGTTTTGAAACCCAGTTTCTGCTGGGGGTATACTTTATGGAAGGGCAGTTAAGAAGAAACAAACAAAAACTCTTGAGAGGAAGAAATCAAGCAGTTGAGGTTTCAGGCAAACTTTTGATGACTAGTGAGTGAGTTAATGCTGATTTTTTTTTAAGTATTAAAAATAATTAACTCTTAACTGTTATGTGTGTATGGGCATTCATACACACTCGTATTTATTTAGTTATTTCTGAAAAACCAAAAGAAGTAATTTGTCGTATCCCCAAAGAAGGTTTCATCCATTTTATTGAGCTTTCCAAGTTGCCTAGAACAAAATCACACATCCTTCTGCTTTCCTTTGCTAAATTACCCAGTCCATGAGTGAAGAATCCTATTTGGATGTGAAGATGTTGAAATTGGTAGTGTCGAATGGGAGTCTGAACATTTTGATATAATAACTGCAGGCAGTTGAAATAATGACTATAGGCAGTTTTGCCAAGTTAGGGGCATGAGAGACCTGAACCAAGAGAACTGTCTTAATCATATACAAAAACTTTTCTTCTCTTGCTAAATTCAGTGTTGGAAGACAACTTGCTGGAGGGACCCGTGTGTGAGTCTGACAGTAATGATGTGCTGTCCTTTGTATAAGATGATGAGGCCACTGATCCAAAGTCCGTAGAACTCCTTTTGAGTTTTTTCAGTAGTAGTGATGGATTTATGCCGAGTCACCCATCCCCTGTGACCAGGGGCTTTCAATTATAAGGGATCAGGGGTGTTGTCGGAGACAGTTTTCTCTGTGGAAACTAACTATTGGGGAACTGAACATATGAACTTGGCCAGTAATTTAGCTTTCTGAGAGAAGTATATAAAGAAACCTACAAACAGAAACTTGGACATCCCAAGGAGTGTTGTTCCCTTTAAAACGGGCACCTCTCAGGGAGGTTATATACTTCTGATAATGATGCTGTTACAGCTCAGGTTATTTGAAATGCCTCCCTTGTAATTGGCCTCGAAGACTGTATAGCCATTGCTCTGACTATCCTCAGTGAGGGGCCAAATCTGCATTTGTCTTTTGGGGATGAATTTGATTTTTGGTGATTGCCAAAAAATCATTCCTAGCTGAGCCTGGTGAATGAAGTGGGTAATCAAATTGAGTGGTGTGGGTGTGTCTGGGGGGTCAAAAATGGAATTCTTCTCTTGGAGGATTTTCTAGAGGGCTTCATTGAACCGGCCTGACTGGGTCTGCTACTAGTTTATGCTGTCTAAACCAATCAAGTCTCTGCTTTGGAATAACAGACTTCTTATTCATTTTGAATGAAATTCTTATCCTATCCTCTCTGCTCTTGAAGCTCCTAGTTCTATACTCCCCTTAGTCTCTCAGCAAATGACATACCTTCTACTTTACCTAAAAGACTGACACTCTCAGATGTGCTCAGCTTGTCCTTTTTTACTTTTTGTCTCTGGGTGCCAAAGATAATAGGTCTATCCCCTTCCTGGCTTGTTCATCATTTCTTCTTTCTTTTTTTCCCTTCTGCTTTGGATCATGCTTAGTTTTTCTCTTACCTCAAAAGTCTATGGTGACGCCAAGCTCCCCTTTGAAATTTAGCCTATATTCTCATGTTCAACCTTGGGATGATCTCCTTCAACCTTAGTGAGGTTAATTCTGGGATGACAGGTGGACACTTTCATCAAGGCACTGCTTGGAACCTTCTAATATGGTGCCAGGACTCTGCTGGGAAACCTTGGAGACCTTGAGATGTAGTCCATGTCATGGTGGGAACATCAAGAATGGGACATCAAGAAAGGGAAGTCTCCCCTTTGAGGGGGTAAAAACAAAAACAGACCCAAACTTTCCCTCTTTCTTTGACTCTGAAATCTCAATCCCATTAGCTCTTGTGCTATTTCTACTTTTTTTTCCTTTTGAAACTAAAGAGAATAACTATTTCCACTTCATCTCTTTCTCCTTTTTTTTTTAACCCTTAATTTTTGGTGTATTGTCTTATAGGTGGAAGAGTGGTAAGGGTGGGCAATGGGGGTCAAGTGACTTGCCCAGGGTCACACAGCTGGGAAGTGGCTGAGGCTGGGTTTGAACCTAGGACCTCCTGTCTCTAGGCCTGACTCTCACTCCACTGAGCTACCCAGCTGCCCCCTCTTTCTCCTTTTTTGATGATCTATAATCTGACTTCATATCCACCACTTTTACTGAAACAGCTCAAAGGTCACCACTGACCGAATTACCCAATCTAATGGCCTTTTCTCAGTCATTCTCCTTGACCTTTTTGTTTTTGCTGACCTACAGTATCTTTGTCTTATACCTTCTTCTTCCTGGAGGGAGTTCTCATGAGATGGTCTCAACCATTGATGACATTTCCACTTGACTGCTCCTTCAGCCTTCTTGTATCTTCACTCTCTCCCATAGCTTGGTTCTTGCCTTCATCTCTTCCTTCTTTACATTTATTGCATTAGTGATATTTTCCATTCCTGTGGCTTCAGTTATCTTTTCTGTGTTCTGCAGCTCATCCAGACCAGGTTTACTCTTTGTGGGCTTTTCAGGAATAACTCCATGATGATTTAGCTCCCAACTGAGTGTCCGGCCTCCAGTAACGTTAAAAGACAGCTTGCATCTTGGTTAAGGTCTTGCTCTTTGCTTTCTTATTGTTTATTCCTGTAAGCAATAAAGTCATAAGCATTAGGAAAGGAACAACAGCATTATTAATAGGCAAGAACAAAATAGGGGAAGAAATAGAAATAACTTCCTTTCCTTGAATTCCCTTCCATTCATCTGGATTCTCAGAACTCCTTCTCCTAGCTCAGTCAACCTTATGGCCTCTAGGAAAGGCCACCATCTTTTCTCACGCTGACTTGATTCTTCTTTTCCCACTGCCATTGCTATGATGGATGAGATTCTCTGTGCAAAGTCTCTTTCTTTCTTGGCACTGTGATAACTGTACCAATTCTTCATATAAACTAGATGGAGCTGGGCAGTACCTTTTCCCAAGTCCTGACATTATGATGCCAGGCCCAAAGAAAAGCTTCAAGGTTGTGCAGCCAAAGAGAAGGCCTTGCTAGGGTTTTGAAGCCTCTAGCAATAAATGGGTCTTTGGCCTCCAAATGCCAAAGAACCTTCCCGAGGCGACTCTCTGAGAGGAAGCTCAGGCTTATCCTCCAGCTTGGTTCTTCCCACTTACTTCCTGACTAGCAAAGATAACACAAGTCTTTGTACATCAGAGGGCACTGTTCTGTTTATCCTCCTTACCTACCCATCACTGACTGTTGACATTCAAGCCCCAGTTCAGATGCCACGTTTGCCATGAGCCTCTTCTAATTACAAGTGATTCATCACCTTAGAACTTTTCATGAAGTTTCTAGATCTTAGAAGTCTGAAAAATCCTTGTATTATTATATACATTTTTTATTATATGTGGCTCATACTTCTCAATATCAAAACATGCTTTTTGAAGACAAGGACTTTGCTATTCATTTTTATATCCAGAATACTTTTTGAAATATTTAATAAATGTTTCCAGGATTGGCTGGAGGCAGAGGCAAATAATCCCACTATTAGTAATGAGACTCAGGCTTACGTTGTTTTCACTTATCCAGATTTATTCTGGAGTTGATGTACTCTTGTTGGAGGGGCTCCTTATTTAGGAGTAGGGTGGGGTAGAATGCAGGGAATGTGACCTAAGTATCTGAGATGCCGGTTGGCTTTCTTGTGTAGCTAGCTAATGTGACTGTCAATCCCACAGTACCTCTGTACTAATAAAGGAAGGATACCTTTAGATAGATGCTTCTTTCTTATTTAAGAGCCCCATCTTGGTGGGTCAGCATTGTTTATTTGAGTAACTGATTTCTTACCTTTCTTGATTCAGTGATTTTTTTTAAAAAATCACCCAAGAATAGTATTTATTTTGGTTCCCTGAATCCAAAACCAGTAGTGATTTTGAAGTGTATGTGTGTGTCTGTTTGTCTGTGTCTGTCTGTGTTGTGGGGAGAACAGGGAAATAATGGGACAAGAAATAATAAGTAACTGACTATTTCTCAGAGCCAGATAACCTGCTCTACCCAAAGAGAGAAACTATTGATGCTGGTGCTGAATCTATCCCTTCAATTACAGTATTAGTAAAAATGGCAGATTATTGTATGCTCAGATACTGTTTTGCTCTGGCCACTCTCCCGGAGTAGCTATTTTTTTCAAGTTGTCCAATAGAGGGATGCTTTTCCTTTTAAAGGTGTAGTTGAGTATTTGGACACCAGTCATTCTGTCCAATGTAGTAGTAAGAAGAATCTTCCTTAACAGTTGCCTTTTCCAAATTATTCATCTAGCCTCTCCTCTCTGGGGGACATCTGGAGAGAGACTGTCGGGGTAGAGGGAGTAATAACTACAAGATGATTTCCGTCTCTTTGTGCTGATAGGCTGAGAGACAGGAGGGGAGAGAGACAGAGACAGAGACAGAGACAGAGACAGAGACAGAGACAGAGACAGAGACAGAGACAGAGACAGAGGGAGAGGGAGAGGGAGAGAGAGAGAGAGAGAGAGAGAGAGAGAGAGAGAGAGAGAGAGAG
>NW_025397692.1:0-1984 GCF_016433145.1 Gracilinanus agilis | reverse complement strand
GGAAAGAAGGGATAATGGATGGATAGATAGAAAAACAAATATATAGAAAAATACATAGATTGATAGATGATAAAAAGAAAAATAGACAAGAAAAAAGAAAAATACATAGCCAGATAATGGATGGACAGATAGATATAAAGAAAGAGAGAAAAAGATACATAATGGATGGATAGATAGATACACAGACAGACAGGCAGGCAGACAGATAGACAGACAGACATGTCCTTCTGGTCCCAATCAATTGATGTCAATATGTGCACCCCATGAGCCACCTGTAAAATTGTCAAGTGATGCTACAATTTAAATGATAACTAAATTAGACTTGACTGAAGAATTAGCATTAGCCTTCTGGCAAAAGCTCAGGGCTGTTCATACAGTCTTATTGCCAAAAGTTGTATTTCACCTGAAGAATGATATGGTTTCCAATAAGAAAATTATCAAGATGGGCCATAAATAAATATATCTCCCTTTATGTGCCAGTGTAAAAGTCTACAAGGGAGTAGAGTCAATTTGCTACTATTAACAATGGGGCGCACATATTGACATCTACTGAATGGGACCAATTTGCCTATTCCCTCCTTTGTTGTTGTTCATTCGTTTTCAGTCACATCTGACAATCCATGATCCCATTTGGATTTTCTTGGCTAAGAACCTGGAGTGGTTTGCCATTTCCTTCTCCAGCTCATTTGACAAGTGAGGAAACTGAGGCAAACAGGGTGAAGTGACTTACCCAGGGTTACACAGATAGTTTTCCATTTCCTTCTCCGGCTCATTTGACAGATGAAGTAACTGAGGGCAACAGGGTGAAGTGACTTGCCCAGTGTCACATGGCTAGTAAGTGTCCAAGGTCAGATTTGAACTCAGGGAGATGATTTTTCTTGACACCAAGGCCCAGCGCTCTATTCACCATGCCACTCAGGTTCCCCCATTCCCTTCTTTGGGAGACAGCAAATAAGAATGATTAGGAAGCAGTCCTTAACCAAGTGGACTTATTAGCTTTCCTAATGGCTCAGTGGAGTGTGATTTTTGTAATCAAAAAGTCCATGATTTCAAATATAGCTACACAGCTCTGTATGGATACCCTTCAAAGGGTGCCTGAACTCTATGTTGAATTGAAGCAAGTGACAAAAAGATGCCGTTGTGGCTTAACAGGAGAATGTAAGATCCTTGAGGAAAGGGGATCTCACAGTACAATGACTGGCTCAAAACAGGTATTTAATAAATACCCTTTTAAAATGGATCTGTTAATGGCTATCTATTGGCCCCTGAGGGAACAGAATGCTGATAGAAGGCAATAATCCTCCAGCATTACAGACAAGGGGGCAGCCACCCCCACCAAGATCAAGTCTGTGCTGTCTCCTGCACTCTACCTTTTTCTGTGGGGGAAGATACTTTCACTCTCCTGGCAGAATGGTGGTTCATGCACTGAGGCTAGCTTTTGTTCCACCTGAATGATATTCTGATGCCTAGGATTGGGCGAGAAACGATGCCAAATGCATGAAACACTGTTCACAGAAACAGGGCATTTGGCGCCTTTTAATGGGACCTGGATTCTTTTGGCAGACTAGGAAGTATGTGGAAATAGGCTCCCAGAATCATGTTTGCAAGCCCATTAAATATAATCTAGATCAGTGATTCCCAAAGTGGGCGCCACCGCCCCCTGGTGGGTGCTGCAGCCATCCAGGGGATCACTGATGGCCACAGGTGCATTTAGCATTCCTATTCATTGCTATTAAAATTTAAAAAAATTAATTTCCAGGGACATCAAGTAATATTTTTACTGGAAAGGGGGCGGGAGGCCAAAAACGTTTGGGAACCGCTGAGATAGAGAATTACAAAGGAAGGAAACCAATTCTTGTGAAATACAGTCATCACAATCTTTTTTAAAACTGTGTTTTATTAAACTTTATAGAGTTATTATTAAAGTATTCTGGAGATGAAACTAATATTAAAAATAAAGGTATTAAATTATAATAAATTATAT
>NW_025397691.1:0-2278 GCF_016433145.1 Gracilinanus agilis | reverse complement strand
TATACATACATACATACAATAAGCAAAATGCAAGTTAATGTTGGAGGGGTGAGGTTTTAAACAACTGAGGGGGGAGATCAGGAAAGGCTTCATGTATTTGAGCTGAACTTTGAAGGAAATTAGGAATTATAACAATCAGAGATAACGATGGCATGCATTCCATAGATGAAGGAATAACTTGTGCAAAGGCACATAGATGGTAAATGAAGTATCATATCTAGGTGCTCAATAAATAAGTTTTTGAAATATAATTTTATTTTTAAAATAGTGGCCAAACTCTAACGGGGAATAACGAGGGAAGTAGATTTGAATATTAAATGTGGGTCCAGAAGGGTGTGAGGGAGACAGGAATGACAGATGGAGGGACCAAACAAGGTAGGGAGACTGGGTTTCAATTTGGCTGGATTGTAAAATAGATGAAATAGAATAATATCTAAAGTCACAGGAGTAGGAAATACCCATGTTATGAATTGTTTTAAAAGGTAGAGGAATTTGAATTTGATCCTAGAGCAAGGGTTAAACATTTTTTGTCATGGACTTCCTAGGCAGTTTGATGAAGTCTACAGACTCCTTTTCAAATACATAAAAGGGATAGGTTTACAAAGAGATACGATTTTATTTTGAGATACAATTATCAAAGTATTAAAAACAGTTTATGAATTCCAATAAAGGATCATAGATGTAGAGCTGGAAGATCCTCAAAGACCATCCCCTCATTTTATGATTATTTATTTAAACCCTTACTTTGTCTTAGTAAGAAGTCTAAAAGAGTGGGGCAAGGGCTAGGCAATCAGGATTAAGGGACTTACCGAGGATCCCACAGCTAAGAAGTATCTGAGGTCAAATCTGGACTCAAGACCTACCATATCTAGGCCTTGCTCTCAATCCACTAAGCCACCTAGCTTCTCCTGCCTTTTTTTCAATATTTATCCTTCTTGACCTCTCTGCAGCCTTTGATGCTGATAATCTCAGTCTTCTTGAAAACTCTCTTCCCTCTAGGTTTTTGGAACATTGCTCTCTCTTGGTTCTCCTTCTACCTGTCAGACAGCTCCTTCTCTGTTTCCTTTTATTGATTGTCAAGACTTAAGAAAATGATGGAAAAAATGTAGCTAGTTCAGATTCAACTTAAAAAGGATAAAAAATGTCTTTACCATCACACCTCTGGGTGAAGCCCAGAGGATGATTTATAATGTGAGGAAGAGTTGAAAGAGTAATGGATGGGTTCTGATCTGCTCAGTTGAAGGGTGTACTCACATTAATGCCAGGAGGGACCCTCTTCAGTGTTTTGTAGAGCTGTAATAGAAATGCATTTCAATCAACATATGTTTATTGAAGTTTTTGAGTGATAATACATGTATAACCCAATGGAATTGCTTGTCAGCTCTGGGAGGGGGCAGAGGAGAGAGTAGGAAGAGAACATTAATCATGTTACAAGGGAAAAATATTTTTAAAACAAAATTATATTTCAAAAGCATATTTATTGAGCACCTGTTACATGTGTAGCATGGGGAGGTTACAAAAAAAGGGGGCCCTAGCCTGGAGGAACTTTGAGTCTAATTGGGGAGACCAGATCTATTCAAAGAGGAAGCTAAGCAGGAACCTTCAGACAATACATGATTCCTTAATATTTGCTTGAAACAGTCAGCTCAAGCTCGAAGGATTTAGAAGGGTCTACAATTTGGTATGCCTTTACTTTCCATAAATACACACACACACATACACAAACACACACACAGAGAGAGTTTATTATGCTAGGGCTCTTAACCTGGGATCCATTGAGCTACAAGGAATTTGTGAATACATTTCAATGATCTCTGAACTTTTTCCTTAAATATTTTGATGTGTATTTCAAGAGAACTGGTTTCCATTAGAAAAAACTATAACAAAGTTCATTTGGTAGAACAAAAGATCAAGAATACCAAGGGAAATAATGAAAAAATGGGAAGGAAGGTGGCCTAGCAGTACCAGATATTAAACTATACTATAAAGCAGTGGTCATCAAAACAATATGGTACTGGCTAAGAGACAGAGGGGAAGATCAGTGGAATAGACTTGGGGTATGTGATGTCAGCAAGACAGTATATGATAAACCCAAAGAGCCCAACTTTTGGGACAAAAATCCACTATTTGAAAAGAACTGCTAGGAAAATTGGAAAACACTATGGGAGAGATTAGGTTTAGATCAACATCTCACACCCTACACCAAGATAAATTCAGAATGGGTGAATGACCTGAATATAAAGAGGGAAACTATAAATAAATTAAGTGAACACAGAAT
>NW_025397690.1:0-3453 GCF_016433145.1 Gracilinanus agilis | reverse complement strand
CCTCTTCCTCCTTCTCCTCCTCCTTTTTCTCCTCCTCCTCCCCCAGATATAACAGGGAGCCAGAAACTTGGAAGAACAAGATGGCAGCTAGACGTCTCCATCCCAATCACCCACGTTCCCCCAGATTATAAGGGAACCAAAAGATAAAGAGACTTGGCCAAGGAGATCAGGACCACATAAGAATGGGATGTGGTACCCACAAGGCATCCTTACTGGCCTGTCTGCTTCAGGAGGGGGCCTGAGGATGCTGCCATGAGCCCACAGCAAATGAAGTTCAGTCTAAAAGGAGAGTCTGAGCCAACATGCATTTATTAAGCGCTTCCTGGGTGCCAAGCACAAAGAGAATAAAATCATAACACTATAGAGGACAATTTTAGAAAAAGGGAAAGATGACTGGCTGGAGCAATCTGAGAAGCCTGTTTGGAGCAGGAGGCACTGAAGCAGAGATTGGGAGGATTCAGAGAAGTTGGGGGTACGAGCAGGTCCTGGGCAGATCGGGTTGGTGTTGAGAACCTCTTGGCCGGTGGGCCCTGACCTCAGCTAAAGGCTCCTCCGTCTGGCAGCTAGAGCCAGGGTGGAGCCGGGCACTCCGGTCCTTCCCGAGGATGCTGTGGCCTTCTCTCCCCCCCTCCCCACCCACTTTCACCAGTTTCCTTCCATCAGAGGCGCCACGCCTGGGGCTAGTCCTGGCTAATGGTATGTGGGTTCGGGGCAGGCATCAGCCTCCATCGGTGGCCCCTCCCTGACCCTCTGGATCAATAAACATCAGCCAAGTTCAGGCATCACCAGAGAACCCGCTCAGCAGGCCTGGCCCTCAAATGGACTCTCCTGACATTCTGAGGGAGGAAGATCCCTCGCACTAATGAACGCCTGCTCAGGCATCAGGGAGTGCACATCCAGGCAGGAGAGGAAGGAACCCTCCCAGGTATCTGATTCCGCCGCTCTTCGCTTTCCCCAACCCCCTCGACCTCAATATTTTTTTTTTTCCATTTGCAGAGAATATGGAGGATGCATTAGCGGAGTCAAGAGCGCGGCTCGCGCACTTAAATTTCATCTGTGGAGGTCACGAAGAAAAAAAATACCAGGGAGGGTGACGGGGAGGAATCTGGTCCTTGGATGGCGGGTTCCTCCAACCCTTCCTGTCTTGGGGAAATGGAAGAGAAAGGAGGCAAGTCTTAGCTTCCCGGCCCAATCCAATCCAGACGCCATCGACGAGCGTCCAAACTCTCTCACATCGCCAGTCCCAGAAACCCTTATGTCAAAGACTTTAGAATATCCGATTTGGCAAGGACCTTAGAGGCCGAAAGGCCAGAGCTGGGAGGCGTCTTAAAGGTAAAGACCAGCCCTGCCATTTAATGGGGAAAAGGAGCTTCCTCTCACCACGCAGGGTAGCCCCTTGTCTACGACTTACAGCCTCGGTGGGCTTCCTAGAGCAGTGGGGTCACACTCTAGAAAACAGGAGCCATTACGCCATATATGAGGATGCCTGCAGGTCACATATTGACTTAGGAAATCACATATTAATATGATCTATGTTTTATATTTGTAATCTGTATTTTTTGTTGTTAAATATTTCCCAATTTTCGTCTGGTTTGGGAATGTTGTGGGACTCCTGAGGTCTCCCGTGTTTGATGCCTTTGGCCTAGAATAATGAGAGGTCCAAATTACTTGTCCACGTGAGTCGGTGTTGAGGTCAGTTTTTTATGCCATGATGCCCTGGGATATAGATTGTCAGAGGGCCATTGGAAGAGCTAGCTCCCTTTTCCCATTGGGGAATTCCTCTTACGGCCACCATTTTGGAAAAGGACCTCTCCTAGCGGTACTTTTGATTTATACATTATGTTGCTTTTTTATTCCTCCCTTACTCCACCCTCCAACCCCTTTTCTTTCTTTTTTTTTCTATTCGAAAAAAATTATTTAAGTAATTAATCTAGAATATTTTTCCATGGTTACATGATTCATGTTCTTTCGCTCCCCTCCTCCCATCCTCCCTCCCATAACCAACGAGCAATTCCACTGGGTTTTATATGCGTCATTGATCAAGACCTATTTCCATATTACTAATATTTGCATTAGGGTGGTCGTTTAGAGTCTACATCCCCAATCATATCCCCATTGACCCATGTGATCAAGCAGTTGTTTTTCTTCTGTGTTTCTGCTTCCACAGTTCTTTCTCTGGATGTTCTTTCTCATAAGTCCCTGAGCGTTGTGCTGGATTATTGCATTGCTTCTAGTAGAGAAGTCCATTACATTCAATTATACCACAGTGTATCCATCTCTGTGTATAATGTTTTTCTGCCAACCCCTTTTCAATTCCCTTTTGTGTTTGACTTTCACCATTAAAGTATAGGCTCCTTGAGGGCAGAAATTTTCTTTCTTTTGGCTCATAGTTCTAGCACTTATAAATACCTAATAAATGCTTATTGCCTGATGAGGTAGAAGATTTAGAACTAGAAGGAACCTTAGAAGAGAGAATAATAGAGCCAGATGAGATCTGAGAGATTATCTAAACCCAAACCTTCATTTTCCACCTGGGGAAACTGAGGCCAAGAGTCTACGTGACTTGTTCCAGATCCTCCAAGTCCTATGCAAGCAGCTATTTGCTGGATACTAGGCTGAAAAAATAGGGAGTGTTGGATTTGGGGTCAAAGGACCATAGTTTGAATCTTAGTTCACCCACTTACCTTGGGCAAGTCAATTAAAGTCCAAATTTGGACAACTCTTGCGGTTTCAGTTTCTCCTTCTATAAAAATGAAAGGGTTAGACCAGATGGTATCTCTCCCAGCTCTACATCTATGATCCCATAGACCCTTCTCCCTTAATCCTCTTTCCCACAGATATGCTGGGTGGTATAGTGGCTAGGACACTGGACGGAATCAGGAGGATCTGAGTTCATATCCTGCCTCAGGCACTTACTAATTTCTCATTGGCTTGTTTTCCTCATTTGTAAAATGACAAGTTTGGACTTGATGACCTCTAAGGACCCTTCTAATTTTAAATTTCTGTTCCCACGATCTTATTTATTATAACCTCAGAGCTGTTTTTCTATCCGGAAAGGGCCACCTCTCTCTTTCTCCTTTAAACTGTCTCTATCACTCTCATCAAACAAGACACAGGTCAAGAGCTCTTCTCCAGAGAGTTTCCCTATTTCATCTGAGCCCAGAATAGATCTGCTTTCTTGGCTCCCATCATTACCTTTTCCGACCTGGGGAAGGGCACGTGATGGAGGATCCATAAATATTGGTTGATGGAGTGGATTCCTTTTCCCCCCACTCCAACTTCCACTTGGCTGCCATAGTGATTATTCTAAACCACATTACCCCATGCTGCTCAGGGAGCTCCAGTGGCTTCCCATCGACTCCAAGATCAAACCTAAAGTCCTCTTGGCATTCAGAGCTTGTCCCAACCTGGGCCTTGCCTACTTTCCCAGTCTTATATGCATATATATATATA
>NW_025397689.1:0-1782 GCF_016433145.1 Gracilinanus agilis | reverse complement strand
TATATATATATATATTTCAAATGTAACATGGTGGTTCCAACCCTGCTTTGCTTGAATGGGTCTATGTTTTATTGTATATTTTCTTTAGTCCTCTTATTTGAATTTTTTAATGATTCATCAATGCTCTTTTCTTTCTTTCTTTTTTTCTTTTCGGATGTGATTATCGTTAATCCTACTTATTTTCATAAGCCTCCTCTTCACTAACAAACTGATCAACAAAATACTTTTTTCCTCCCTCCTACTTCTCCTCTCTCCTATTCCTCTCCCCTCTCCAAGAAGGCAGGCTTACATAGAAGGTGTACGTATATTATCACATAATATATATTTCCCTGTTTAGCGTGTGAAACAAGATCCATGATTGCTTACACTAGAGAAAAGTTCATGGAGGAAATAAAGCGAAGACTGGCATGTTTCCATCTGTATTCAGACACTGTCTGCTCCTCCTATGGTGGTAGATACCCTTTTTCAATGTTCTAAGGTCTCTCCTCCAATAGTCTCACTCACACGATGGGCTCTAGGGGAAATCTAGGACATTCTTGTGATGATTAAATGCAGTAAAGGGAAACTGAGGTACATTCTTCAAGCAAAATAACTTTATTAACAATGACTCATATGACTGTTAACAAAGGAGGCCAGACTGGCTACCTCAGTAAGGCCAATGACCCCATTGTGAAGGGAGGAACTTCTTTATTGATACCCCAAAAAGGAGGGGGTCTGGTTAGTTGGGGAACATTACAGTTGACTACACTGAGGAAAGTGAGTTGGTATTCAGATGTGGCTTATTATGCCCCTCTCTGACAGTAAGGAATGCTCATTGTTCTATGGGACTCATCTGCCTCTTGTGATCTTGGTTAGGAGGCCAGAACTACCTGGTTAGTTCTCCCATAGGGGAGATCAAACCTCCCCTCATTGAATAAGGACATGCAAAGGAAAGAAAGTCAACCAAAAGGCTTGGTCTGTGTCCATAGAAAAAAAGAATGAGGGGGCAGCTGGGTAGCTCAGTGGATGGAGAGCCAGGCCTAGAGATGGGAGGTCCTGGGTTCAAATCTGGCCTCAGACACTTCCCAGCTGTGTGACCCTGGGCAAGTCACTTGACCCCCATTGCCCACCCTGACCACTCTTCCTAGGAGCCAATATACAGAAGTTAAGAGTTTAAAAAACAAAGACTTGTTTGTAGTGGTGCTAGTCACCAGCTGAAGTGAGGGTTCATTCCATGCACGACCTGAGCTTCCTAGGAAGAACAGAGTAATATTAAGTACTTAGAAGCAAGTTAACATTTAGAAAACTGGGTAGCACAGTAGTTACAAATATGAGAATAAAAATTCAAAAAGTGATCAGAACCCATTTAAGAATGAATTGCTCTAGGCCATTGCTGTTGAAGCATGTGGCTATCCATGAAAGCCACAAGGATGGGCCCCACCAGAAAGTCTGTATCCTTTTCTACATGAGCATATTGTGCTATTGGTGTAATTTTCTTTTAATAATTCTTCTTCTTCTTCTTCAATATCATTAATGGTATCTCCTATGCCAGTGATGGGCCAACTTGTTAAAGAGGGCACCAAAGGAGAGGAAATGTTTCCCTGTCAGTCTGTTTCTAAGGCGACTCTTTCCAAGTTTCATTGTATTGTATCCTACTTATTGTATTCGTCAGATTAGGAAGAATGTTGCATGATGGGATAGAACATTTCAGGGGGCCCCATCAGGCTCGCAGGCCGTAGTTTGCCCATCTCTGTCCTAAACAATCTCTCTCTCTCTCTCTCTCTCTCTCTCTCTCTATAAATA
>NW_025397688.1:0-6985 GCF_016433145.1 Gracilinanus agilis | reverse complement strand
TATAAATATATATATAAATATATTAAAATATTTTTATTTGGATGTGATGAATTTAGGGTTATTAAGTTGGCAGAATAGGACTAGACCTCAAAAAGAGACTAGGACTAGATATATTGATCTGGAGTCACCTATCAAGAAATTAAAATTGAATCTGGAACTGAAGAGATTACAGACAAAATAGAGAGGAGGCTAAATGACTTGTCCATAACCAAACAGCCAACATGTCTCCGAGGCAGAAATTGGACCCAATACTTTGTGATTCCTAAGTGGGCCATGATCTCATGCTACCTCCTAGGATTAAAAAGTTAAAATTTGTGAACCATTTTAAGCTCTACAGACAAAAATTCAAGACAAAGTATTGATAGCTAACTCAGTTCTAATAGTATTACTGTAATGGAGAAAGTCTTAAGGGCACCATATCCTTCTTTATGCATCATCACATCATTCATATTTTCCAGTCGTGTTCTTTACACTATCACTTATAATCAGCAACCATGTGCCTTTGCCTAACAAGTGTAGCCTGTTTTACCAACTCAACCATCTTGAGTTGGCAGACCTGTCAGATGGAAAAATCCCTTCTGTTTTGACTTGTAAATAAAGAAAAATGTGTAATGGAAATGTGAGTGGGAATAAGTGTGGAACACTATGAAGTCACTTCTTGGAACATAAATGTACATTAACAATGATGCTTCTTCTTGGGTTTGAATTTTCTCCTAATGTCTTATAAGAAGGAACAATTTCTATAGTAATATCTAGTAAAAGAAAGAATGAAAAATACTACCCTGAAGAGACTGATCAGATAAAGACAGTCCTATCCAAACCACTCTGTGCCATACCATACTACAAAGATTTATTAAGTACCTACTATGTGACAAGCATTATCCTAGGTATTCAATCTACGAAAAGGGGGAAATGGCTCTGCTCTGAGTAAGTTTATATTCTACTCTAGGTAATGGAGGAAGAAGGGGAAGTTTAGTTTATATACTAAGATAAGAAAGTACAGGATAATTTTAGGAGGTAAAAAAGGTAGGACTACCTCCTACCTTTCAATCTTTCTTATTACATTTTAACTTCCCTTCCCTGCTTAGAAGCAGATTCACTAAGACTATACATGGATTGCCAGTGGGCAGAACAAATTGATCATACACAGAATATATTGGTCATACTCTTAAGACCTAACTCTTGCTGGTCAGTTACTTAATTAAACTACATGTACGTTACTACAGTAACGAGGGATCGAGAAAGTCTCCTTGTAAAAGATGACACATGAGCTGATCTTTGAAGGAAACATTTGAAGGAAGAATTTTTTGAAGGAAGGATTTTAAGAGGAGAGACTATTCTATACACTGCATAAAAGTACAGAGAGGGGAAACAGAATATTGAATCTGGAAATTATTTGTAAGTAAACCAATTTGGTTGGGATATAATTAAGATTCATCTACTTATCCAGTTCCTAACCTTCTGTTGTACTCTAGACACATCTCCAACTGCCCACTGGACATCTCAAATTCAATGTCCCGTAGACATAGTAAATTCAGTATATCCAGATCTTAAACTTAACTTTCCCCCCTAAGTCTTCCCTTCTTGATTGGTTTCCCTGCTTTGAATTTCTCCCTATTCCAGTCCATCTTCTACTCAGTTTTCAAATTGATTTTCCCTAAAATTCAAATTGATTTTCTCCTCAATAACTACAGGGGCTACCTTCAGAATCAAATATAAAATCTGTTAGTTATGCCAACCAGGTAGCATAATAGATAGAGCAGTGATGGGCAAACTTTTTAAAGAGTGGGCCAAAGGAAGGGAAATACTCATCTGTCAGTCTGTTTCTAAAGCAACTCTTTCAAAGATTCATTGTATTGTATCCTACTCATTGTATTCGTCAGTTTAGGAATAATGTCCTGCAGCTGGATAGAACATTTCAGGGGCCACATCTGGCCCCCCAGCTGTAGTTTGCCCATCACTGAGATAGAGTATTGGGTCTAAAGTCAAGAAAAGCTGAACTCAAATTTACTCTTGATACTAACACTGTGTGGTTCTGGGAATTCCACTTAACCTCTGCCTCAATTTCCTCACCTATAAAATGCACCTACCTCAAAAGGTTATTGTAAGAATCAACTTAAATAATATTCATAAAGCACTTAGCACAGCTCCTGGCACATAGCAGTTACTATTTAAATACTTCTTCCCTTTCTTTCTCCCTCCCTCCCTCCCTCAACATTCAAAGCCTTTGATAACTTGACTACCTCCTACCTTTCTATCTTTCTTATTACATTTTAACTTCCCTTCCTTGCCTAGAAGCAGATTCACTAAGAATATACGTGGATTGCCAGCGGGCAGAACAAATTGATCATACACAGACTATATTGGTCATACGCTTAAGACCTAAACTCTTGCTGGTCAGTTACTTAATTAAACTACATGATAGAGTGCTCTGATATTGAGTATTAAGGCTTGGTAACTGATTTGGATATAATATTAGACTTGGAAATTCTAAGGAAACTGAGAAAGATCCGAGTTCAAATCTCACTTGGGACACTTGGACAGTCATGTGACTGAGCAAGTGATTCAACCTCCCTAAACCTCAGCTTCCTCATCTGTAGAATGAGAAGTTTGGATTAGAGGACTTCTGACTTGTAACTCTAAAGCTATGACCCTATGAGAAATGAGGGGAAAAAAATGAACAAAAGCATTTTTGTTTGTATTCACCCCTGTGCCTAGCATGATATATTGCAAACTCACTAGACCTCTTATAATGATGGATACATGTGTTGTGTTAAAAAAATATTTATATAGGGGCAGCTAGACGGCACAGAAAATAGAGTAACAGGCCTAATGTCAGGAAGACCTGAGTTGAAATCAGACCTCAGATACTTCCTAGCTATGTGACCCTGGAGAAGTCACTTACCCTGTTTGCCTAGCCCTTGCTGTTCTGTCTTAGAGTTGTTACCAAGGGTTACAAAGACAGAATGTTAGTACTTGAAAAAATGTGTGTGTGTGTGTGTTTGTGTGTGTGTGTGTGTGCTCCATGCCTAGAAGTATCTTGATTATTATCACTTAAGTTTTTTTTTTAACTGAATTGAATAAATGTTTCTTGAAGATTTAGTTAGTGATAGTGACAAATTATTTAATCTTTACCATATCTAGCACCGCATCTTCACTTGTTCAAGTCCTTTCAGATCTGCCTCAAAACCTAGCTCCAGTTAAGTTTTCTCACATTAATTCCATTCTATAATATAACTCCCTGGCTTTATATCAATAGGTAGCACATTTTCATTTTTTAAAACCCTTAACTTCTGTGTATTGACTCGTAGGTGGAGGAGTGGTAAGGGTGGACAATGGGGGGTCAAGTGACTTGCCCAGGGTCACACAGCTGGGAAGTGTCTGAGGCTGGATTTGAACCTAGGACCTCCCATCTCTAGTCCTGACTCTCAATCCACTGAGCTACCCAGCTGCCCCTAGCACATTTAAATTTGATATTTATGATAATTATCACATATAGCTTTAGTGGAGGGAAGATATGTGGGCTTTTTAATATATGTTCATTTGTTGACTGGAGAAGGGAAGGGAGGAGAATGGGAAACTGGTTCATTAAGTCTTTAGAAAATGACAGTCACAAATAGGACAGATTTATTCTCAATATTCTAGGTTTTTTGAGTTTGGCTCTCTCTCAGAAATTGGTACGAGTGGTGTTTAGGGGACTTTGGTAGGCTGCATAAAATGTGAGGATTCAGAAGTTCATGGTATAATATATTTGGTCATTGAGTTAATGGTAGTATTCAATGTGGAAAGGGAAGGGAAAGGAAGGGGCAAAAAGTCTGAATGAAATATGATGTAATCAAAAGAGTTAGATTTAGAGTCAGAGGACCTGAATTCAAATCCCTACTTTTCCAATTACTTTTGGGATTTTGTTCAAGTCAATTAAGCTTGTTAAGCCTCCATTTCCTCATCTATAAAAGGAGAAAGATGAATTAAATAAACTCTGAAATCCCTTCTATATCTAAATCTTTGGTTATGTGAGAGGATAGCCCAGGGGTACAGGGGATAAAGGAAGAGAAGGAAATTGTACCTTAAAAGTTAGTTAAGAAATTAGGAGATCAGAAAAATCAGGAAAAAACAAAAGAGCAACAGAAATTATAATTTTAAACAAAAACTTCAAATATTCCTGAAAGTATGGCTACTTATCCCATAGATGATTATATTATAATACAATCCAAAAATATAATATATAGCAATAAACTCCCACATATAGATAATCCCATATTTTGATTTTTCAGCAATTTTCAGAGTTATAAATGGTTTTCCAAAATGGCTGGACCAAATCTCTTTGTTTTATTTCTAAAAGATATAACTTCAAGTTTTCTGCTCTTGCTTATGGACTGGAAATGATTGATTAAAAATGACTGGCAGAGAGTTGATATCAAGATAAGTATGGGACAGCAAGAATCATAGAAGCGTAGAATCCAGGTGTTGAAAGTGATCCTGGCAGTCTATACATGAAAGGATTACCCACTATAATGTACGAGACAAGTGGTTATTAAGAGTGTCTGAAGATCTCCAAGGACTGAGGACACCTAACTGTCTTTGATACATTCAAGTCTCCTGGCTCAGGTGAAGAATATCTTTGGATACTGAAAGAGCAAGTAGATATGATCTCTGAGGCATTATCATTAATATTAGAAAGATCGTGGAAAAAGAAGAGATATATCACAAGATCGGAAAAGGGCAAATGCTTTCTTGTTTTATTTTTTTTTTAAAAAAAGGAAAAGTCTACAAACTATAGACCAGTGAGCTTGACTGAGATCTGGAAAAATTTTAGAATATATTATTAAAAAGATGGTTGGCAAACATCTAGAAAGAGAAGTGCTGATTATAAAAGGCCATCAAGAAAATATCATCCTGAAATGAAGAGTGAAATGGTTTCAGAAAAAAAGTGGGAAGACTTGTACGAACTCATATACAGTGAAGTGAGCAGAACCAGGAGAACACTAGATGCCGTAACGACAATATTATAAAGATGATCAACTATGAAAGACTTGGTTACTTTGATTAAAGCAATGCATTAATATGATTCCAAAGGATCCTTGATGAAAAATGTTATCCATCTGCAGAGAGAGAAATTAGATGAATTTGGAGTGTTGATTGAATTATACTTTTTTCACTTTTATTTTTTCTTGTTTTTGTCTGTGTGTATGTGCATGTATGATTGATATGCTATTGCTCACTTTCTCAAGAAATGAAGAGGGGGCTGGAAGGAGATCAGTTGGCTCTCAGAATTTTTTTAAATTAATGATTTTTTGAGAAATGCATATAAGGTTCAAAGAAGTGATTCTTCATAAGAATTCCTGAGGAGCTTGTCACTTGTCTTTTAGTAAGGGTTTTTTTAAAAGTCATTTCTACTTTTGACCAGAACCTGGCAGTTGAATCTGAAAAAGAATCCAGATCCTAAATGCTTGCAAACAGACAGCATGATTTGTAGGATTATGGTGAGAGCACTTTTGGGAATGAGTGTGTGTGTGGAGGAAGTGCTCAGGCCATTTTCTTCCTTATACTGTGCAGGGTAGAAGGGTCCAAGAGGCCAGTCTCTTATAGTCTAATTTGGCAGTTGGATGATTGGGGTAGAGCAGGTGAGCAACTTTCCAAACAAATCCCTTGATTAAAGTCTGTTCTGATATCCAGGAAAGACGTCTAGACCCAGGACACTTGTCCTAGATTCTAACAATCACTTTAGGTTTTCAGTATAAAGGGGGAGTGAGGAATAAACAGTCTAGTTGTTAGAAGCTGACATGATGAGGATGTCAGGGAAGGGCCCAGTGTCTACATGGGCAATAGTTACGGTTCTTCATGGGCATGTGCCTGACACACACCATCAATTTTGATCTCCCTGGGAAGCCCAAGATGTGGCAGCCTCCTATTTTGATGCATCTCTTTATAGAGTTGGGGGCCATTCTGCATAGGATACATCTATTTGTCCCTAAAAGGTCCAGTAGCAAGTCCTTTGCATCTTCCAGGAGCCTAGGCAGCTCAGCCATCCCAGAAACTATAAGTCTATGTCTGCTGTGACAAAGGCAAGGTTCTGGAGCCCTGGGCCTGTGCCCAGGCAGTAGTACACACTCACCTGCCTGCCTATCTGCCTACTTCCCTACCTTACGGAATCATGGCAACCAAAAAATGAATGTCAAAATATTTTTCTCATATCACTGGGAAATACTTAATGAAATCAATAAAAACATGTCTTAAAAAGGAAAAAAGTTCATGCTGGGTCTTCTTCATTTCTTTTTTTGAAGGAATAATTTAACAAATAGATGAGAAGAATGCCACAGATATAATTTTTCTAGATTTTAACAAGGTTTCTGACAAAGTGGCTGATAATCTAGTAAAAGAATGTGGATTAGATGGCAATACAATTAGATGGACACTGAACTGTTTGGATGGTTGACTCAAAGAGTAGCTATTAAAATTTTAATATCATCATGGAAAGTGGAGTATATGATGGTTCTATAATTAGTTTTGTAGTGTTTAACAGTTTCAGCAGTGTCATGGATAAAAGCAAAGATGGCATGCTCCTCAAATTTGCAGATGACACAAAGCTGTGTGAAGATTCCTTTCATGTATGGGTTGGATTAGATGGTTATTAAGTCTCTTTCAATTCTTACATTTAGCAATTCTGTAATTTTTACTTTTATCATCATTACTTTATAAGGTTTTCACCTCAAACTTAAACTAGTTTTTCTTAAAGAAATTTGGGTAAGAACTGATTTTGTTTTCCCTCTGAATTTTTGGAAAGTGAAAATTCTCTTGAAAAATAGAATTGATGTGTGTATTTTCTCAAGTAGTGATTTCAGGAGTTTAATTTTTATTTTGTTTTCTTTTTAGGAAGTTCACTTGCCCATTGAATGAGTTTTAGGAATTCTCCATGATGATCAAAAGCTTTGGTGTTTCTTAGCTAAAGGCTTCTAAAAAATATATGTGTGTGTATATATATATA
>NW_025397687.1:0-3660 GCF_016433145.1 Gracilinanus agilis | reverse complement strand
ATCTTGATATTTCATCCTATACAGTTTGTCACTGTTCCCTCTAAGTAAACTTTTTCTAGTTACCCTGTTGATAATAACAATTTTTAATATTTGCCAATATCTTCTTTTCTTTTAGGGATACAAAATGATTGAACTTACTGGGTACCCCTCCCCCCGCTGTCTTAATTACCTTATGACAATTCTCTGAGTTATGTGTTTGGGCAGCAAACTCTCTGTTCAACTCTGGTTTTTTCTTTATAAATTCTTGGAAGTTCTCAATTTTATTGAATGACCATACTTTCCCCTGTAAAAATATAGTCAGTTTTGCTGGATAGTTGATTATTTGTTGAAGACCCAGTTCTCTTGCTTTCCAGAATATTATGTTCCATGTCTTCTGGTCCTTCAATGTAGAAGCAGCCAGATCCTATGTTATCCTAACTGTGGTTTCCTGGTATTTGAATGACTTCTTTTTAGCAGCTTATAATATTTTTAACTTGGTCTGGTAGTTTTTGAATTTGGCTATAATATTCCTGGAAGTTGTCAGTTGTGGATTAAATGTAGGAGGTGATCTGTGGATTCTTTCAATTTCCACTTTTCCCTCTTGTTTGAGAATGTCAGAGCAGTTTTCTTGGATAATTTCCTGTAGAATGATGTCTAAACTTTTTCTTTTGTCATGATGTTCCTATAAATCAATAATTCTTAAATTGTCTCTTATAGATCTGCTCTCCAGATCTTTGGTTGAATCGATGAGGTGTTTCATATTCTCCTAAAATTTTTCATTTTTTTATTTTGTTTTATATATTCTTACTGCCTTGTGAAGTCATTTGCTTCTAGTTGTTGAGTTCTATTTTTAAAAGACTGAATTTCATCCCTGGCTTTTTGGTCATCCTTCTCCTCTGATCTGATTTTCTTTGTAGATCATATTTTGCCTTCTTTGCTTCGTTTTCAAGCTCGTCAATTCTGGCTTTTAATACCTTATTTTCTTGTTTTAGTTCATGTATTTCCTTTTTCAAATTGTCTTCAGCCTCTCTTGATTACTTTTTGCATTCCCAAAGTTCTTGAGTTAATTGAATTTTGAGATCTTCCAAAGCCTGTGTCTAATTCACTGGAGCTTCCTCCTCTTCTTTTTCATAGAGCTGGAAAGAAGCTGTCAATTGTCATTTCTTTTCTCTTTTTCTGTTGTTTACTCATATTTTTTCCTTTGCTCTTCTGCTGGTTTAAGCAGATGGATTTAATGAGATTTGATGAAAGATCTTCCCCCAGCTGGCAATGGAGATTTGTAGTTATGTTCTCTTCAGTGTATGGGGGAGGGGTGTTGGAGTTTCCTTGCCCTCTGAAGACTTCTTGTCTGTCCAATTGATGGGATTAAGCCTGTATTGATTGGATTAGTCTGTATTGCTTATTGTGCCCTAAGGCTAAAACTTCAAGAGGAAAAAAGAGAAAAAAAGAAGTTGGGGGACAGGATGGAATGTTTTTGCTGAACTGTTCAGCAGTAGGGTCCTCTTGCTTTGTCCTGCTGTTTGACCTGGTTTTCTTTCCTCTTGAAGCCCTGTGTTCTCTATCTAGGTGTGATAAAGCCAGGTGTGTCTGAGGTTTGGCTCAGCTAGATATATTTACAATGTAGACTATTTAAAAAGTCTTTTGGTTATTCTTCTTGCTTCAGGTCACTCCCATTCCAGAGCATACTCAAGTTAGCTCTCAAAGTGATCTTCCTAAAAGATCTGACCATGTCACCCCTCTCCTCATTTAATAAACTCTATAGCTCCCTATTACTTCCAGAATGAAATATAAAATCCTCTCTGATTTGTAAAGCCCTTCGTAAACTTTCCAGTTTTCTTACCTCTCACTCTTCTATATATACTATATGATTTAATGGCATTCACCTATTTACTGTTGCTCACACAAGATACCCCATCTCCTGACTCCATGACTTTTTTTCTGGCTGTACCACAAGCCTGGAATTCTCTCCTTCCTTGTGTCTTCCTCCTGACTTTTTTTACTTCCTTCAAGTGTCAGCTAAAATCCTACCTTTGACAAAAAGTCTCTCCGGGTACTCTTTAATGCTAGTATCTTCCCTCTGAGACTATCTGCAATTCAACATATATAATATATATAATATGTAATAATATTTATTATGTAGAATATAATATAGAATTAATCTTTTAATAATAAAATATTCATTATATTATATTGTACATATTATGTCTATATTATAATTATAAAGTTTATCATAATTATAATATAAATATATCATAACTTTTAAACAATATACTACATAATATATTATATGTATTAAGTTATAGTCTCAAAAGGAAGGCACTAGCACCTCTAATTTATTTGTATGTATATGTTTATACATATATATTAAAAATCTCCATCTATCTGTTTTTGTATGGATATGTGTATTTCTTGCCTATAGAGCTGTTTACATGTTGTCTCCTCACTTTGACTGTGAGCTCCTTTAGTGCATTGATTGTTTTTGCCTTTATATGCATTTCTAGGACTTAGTACAATGCCTGGCACGTATTGAGAGCTTAATAAATAATTGTTGACTGAGTTAGGAAGGGAATAAGCACTCAATGAGTGCCCACTCTGTTCTAGGCACCATGCTAAATGCTTTCCAAATAGCATCTCATTTCATTCTCACTACAACCCTGTGCTATTATTATCTCTATTTCACATTCAAGAAAACAGGCTTCAGTGACTTGAACATGTCATCCATCTAGGTTCAGTTTGAACTCAAGTCTTCTTGATATCAGGTCCAGTATGGCTCCATCTAACTGTGTTCATCCTACTTCTTGTCCCCATTAGAATGGGCACTGTTTGAGGAAAGAGTCTCTCTTCCCCTTTATTTTTATCCCCAGTGCTTGATAAGATGCCTGGTGTATAGTAAAGATTTAATAAATCCTTCTTGACTTTCACTGACTGATAGCATCTTCTCATCCTTGGCAATTAACTCTCTAAGACAGTAAGACAGAGGAATTACTGCTCTGGTCCACAGGAAGAAATTTCCATAGTGGGAGTTCTATCCTTTCAACAACACAGCTCTGGTCAAAAACAAAACAAAAATCCAATAACCACTGTCTCCAGAAGTTGAATTAAGAAAATGAAAAAGCAGCATAATGGTACTTGTTTTGAATGTTGCTTCCATAAATAGAAGCCAAATGGTACAACCAGGCTGTCTTTCTTCTCAGAAAGAAATTGATGGAATATAGTCTTTAAGTCCTTTATAATCCTCATAGCCTTGTTACAGGATAGCTAAAAAGTTTGAATTGCCCTGAGGAAGTTATTTGTTCTTTTTAACACTACATATTTTTTCTAACTCTATATTTTTGTATGAAATTTCTCCCCTTCTTCTTTTCTTCCCCAGATGATCAAATGATATAATATTAATATTACACTTAGCACCTTACTTGGCCCATAGTTGGAGCTCAATAAATACTTGTTCCTGCTCTTCCTTCCTCTCTTTCCCCACAAATCTCTTAAAACATTCTGTAACTGTTATTGTATTGATACAATCATTGATTGTTTTGGTTGACTGGTAAATTGTAGTTAGTTTGAACAATAAAATTAACAGTAGATTATATTTTTATAACATTTATAAATATTTTATTTAGCAATAAAATATACATTGTATTATATTATACATATTATATCTATATTATACTTATTTATATAAAT
>NW_025397686.1:0-1638 GCF_016433145.1 Gracilinanus agilis | reverse complement strand
CTTCCTTCCTTCCTTCCTTCCTTCCTTCCTTCCTTTCCTTCCTCCCTCCGTCCCTCTTCCTCTTTCCCTTTCTCTGCTTCTCCCTTGAGGTATATAAATCAACAGGGCAATTTTGGCTTTAGTTTACTGAATCATCCAAGGCTAGATATGCTCTGGAAGCAAGCTACTTTTTTTCAGTGATTATGAGATGTGCTAGAAAGGATACTTAAGACTCATTAGTGAATTTGAATCAAGACCTAACTGGATGAAATTGAAAATGCAAGGAAACAAACCCCCATGCACATTGTATTTCTTGTGGGATGCATAGCACTACAAATGTGGATTTCTGCTCGAGGTGAAAATGAGTCTATTCTGAAATAGTCCTCTTACTATGGAAATTAGGTCAATAGTTATGTTCTCTGGCAAGAGCCAACTTTTCAAGCCAATTAATTTTCTTGTCGAGGGGTGGTTGGTATTTTGCTAGTTCATGTTAACAACATCCAAAGGACCTTTTAAACTTTATCTCAGGCTCTTCAGCTATGAATTAATACCCCATAAAATCTTTTTCTTTCTGACCTTCATGGTATAGGCAAACACTCCATACACTCTGGTTTTTAATGCTTATAGTTTGTTTGCTTTGACTTGACCTCAGTCATGAGGGTTAATCATGTAAGCCTTTTCATTTCACACATGCCTGGTGTTAGTTAATACCCCCCAGAAAGGGGGTTGGCTTCCTTTGTGCCTGTATTCTGACCTCTTGCCATAAGCTCATAAAAGTCCATAGGTATAAAGTATTGTTATTTAAGATGTACTGTATCTTCCTCCGGTGTGTCCATTAAAACGTTTGTTATCTGGGGTGTTTTTAAGAAACACCTCAGTTTCCATTTTGGAAGACCAAAACATCAATCATTGTAGAATAAACTGGGCTTAGACAGAAACACCCAATATTCATTATTGGAATAACTGGTTGTCAAGAGATTTCCAAGTTCTGACATTCTATGTCTATTCCCATTCCTCTGCCAGCATTTAGGGTCACCCTCTCACTTTTACTATTTCAATGTTTGTCAAACTGTAAAGGCCTTTGGGAGGATTAATGCTCTGTGAATTCTTTGACTCCTTTCTCCCCCTGCTTTAAGAGTATATTCCCACAAACAGGGCTGTGCTGGAGCCAACTCCTATAGGCTCCCAAGAGTCAAATGATACATTTTCAGAGTAAGCATTTACATTGGAGATTTGCAAACATTACAAATCAGGACTGATTTATTGTTTTGTTGATTGTATGGACTTAAGAATATTATGGAGAAAATGCTAATTACAGATAAAACTCAGAGGTTTGTTGTGTATACAGTTTTTTTTCAGAGAGCTAGTTATTAAACATTTACTAGAATATTCTTCTTAGCTCTGTAGAAACTGCATGTACAATATCAGGGCAAAGTATAATGAAATGAGAGACAAAGATGTATAGAGAAGAGACTGTGGAATTTGGAGACAGATGGGTGAATCTATATACCCCAAGTATATCAATTAATCTTTATTGATTTCAATTTCCTCTTCTGTAAAACCAGAGAATTGGATTTCATGATCTCTAAGCCAACTTTTTAAAACCAATTAAGTTCTCCTTCCTTCCTTCCTTCCTTCCTTCCTTCCTTCCTTCCTTCC
>NW_025397685.1:0-7742 GCF_016433145.1 Gracilinanus agilis | reverse complement strand
AGAATTATTATTATTATTATTATTATTATCAGGAATAGGGACCCTTTAAACTAAGCAGACTTCTTAGGGAGAGAATGCTGGGAAACATTTCCCAAAGAAAAGAACGTTCAGTAGAATTCAAACATGTACAATAGTGCTATCAAGTACTATTCATGTTTTTGTTTATCTCCTCAGTTTGAGACTGCCTCATCTCCTCATCATTCTCACTTCATTTCCTCCTCCCTCCATCACCCTCTTTAGTCTAAACAGCTCAAGAGAGATCAGAGTATTTGGATCTCCAGAGACACATTAGAAATCACCTAGCCTTAATATTTGCATTTTGTAGATGAAGAAATGACTTGCCCAAGAATGATCCCACCAATGGCAAATGGTAGTCCAAATTCAAACCCACGTCTTCTGATTCCAGCACTAGTGCTAGGTCTACTATAACAGAATCAGAATTTTAGAGATTGAAAGAACTCTAGTGGCCGTCCAACTCACCCCCAAACCAGAGTCCTGTATGCAACATAGCCAATACAGCCAGATTGTCTCTGCTTGAAGACCTCCAGGGAAGGGGAATCTAGAACCTTGCTCAAGGAAGCCTGTTCTGCTTTGGAACAGTTATAGTCATTAGGGGGTTTCCCCTCATTTCCAACCTAGATTTTCCTCTTTGCTATTTCTACCCCTGAAAGTATTTTTTATTTTATCTGTTTTGTCTTTCTTTTTAATTCTTTTTTTGTTTGATTGCTTGGTTTTCTCTGATCTTGGGAAGCCAAGGAGAACCAGGCTAACCCATCTTCCACGAGGCAGTCTTTAAACCCTTGAAGTCTTCTCTTTTTCAAGGTTATCCTCAATCAGTTCAACTAGTCATCAATTGATATGAATTTAGGGTCTTTCACACTACTGGTCCATTTCACTGGACCCTCTCCATGGCCTTCTCTGCTGCTCAGAACTTCATTATAGTTGCCAGACTCATCAGCATTCTCCTTAAGAGCAGGGACCAGTCGCCCAAGGCTTGGTGAACAGTAGGCACTTAATAAATGCATTTTCATTTATTCAGGTATTCTAACAGCAAAAACATGGCACCAATGGGTTATTATTGTCTACCTAAAGATCAGTGTAGAGACTGACATGGAAGATAGGGGTGGAACTGCATGGGAGCAGGGAATTACCCAACGAGTCCCAAAGGGAAGGAGATTGCCAACTTCATAATCTCCATTGTTACTCTTTTTTTTTAATGAGGCACCAAGATCCAGAATCTCCCCAGTGGGGTGATGGATGCCCTGGCTGTTGGCCTCTCCACTCCACCTGAGTACACCCATGTTCCCTTCCCTAGGGGTTACCTGTATGCTGGGCTAGAGTTTGGTGCCGAGTGCTTCTGTGGCCACAAGATCCAGGGGGCAAACGCAAGCCAGGCTGAATGCAACATGGAGTGCAAGGGTGAGAAGAACAACATATGTGGTGGCGTCAACCGACTCTCCATCTACCGGCTTGAGCTGGCCCAGGAATCTGCCCGGCGATGTACGTGAGTCTGTCTGCCCGGCACCACACATTGAATGTGTGAGAAGGGCTACTGGGATAGGGAGGAAGTGCCAGATGGCTAAAGCTGCCCTCTGGGAGCTTGGTGGGTACTCAGATGGAGGTCTGACAGCCAAGACTGGCACAAGGCTCAAGAGGATGGAATGGACTGGGATCCAATGGAATATACAGGCATGAACACTGGTTATGACTTGCACTCTGACCTCCACTAGCTGTGCGATTGTGAATAAGTCACCTCTCTTCTGTAGAACTGTTTCCTTTTCTGTAAAATGAGAAGACAGATGATCTTTAAGGCTTTCCTAATGTTAACATCTATTGTTCTGGGGTCTCATCCTCCTCTACCATTTTATGTCAAAAGTTTGTTGGATTGGATCCATTTCTAGCTTTGAACTCTGAATGTCCTTCTCAGTTCTGAAATCTCTGTTCTAAGATCCCTCCCAGTTCTGATATTTCGTGTTCTAAGTTCTCTCTTAGCCCTAACATTCTCTATTCTAAGGACCCTCCCAGGTGTGATACTCATGTTCTCGACTCTCTTTCCCAGCTCTGATAATTTGTGATTTTCACTTTTAAGACATCAATCAAAAGACATCAATCAACTCTAATATTCTGTGCTTCTAAGACCCCTCCCAGCTCGGACATCTCCCCTTCCAAGTCCCCTTTTAGTTCTGACATTCTTTGTTCTAAGTTCTCTTCTAGCTCTGATATTTTATGTTCTAAAATCACTCTAAGCCCTACCATTCTCTGTTCTAAACATCCTCGCAGGGCTGATACTCTGTGTTCTCAACTCTCTTCTAGTTCTGACAATCTATCATTTTCTGTTTTAAGGCATCCATGGACTTTAACAGCCTGTGCTTTAAGACTCCTTCCACCCCTGACATTCTCTGTTCTAAGGGTCCTTATGGTTCTGATATTCTGTATTCTCAACTCTCTCCTAATTTAATAATCTGTGATTTCCTGTTTTAAGGGATCAATTTTAACATTCTATGCTTTAAGACCCCTCCCAGGTGTAACATTGTTAGTTCTGAGACCCCTCCCAGCTCTGACCTTCTTGAATTCTAAGTTCTGAATGGTTTTTTAACTCATTAAAAGTGTTATTTTATTCATTTCAATTTGGGGGCCTTTGCTTTTAATTCTTTTGTTCAGGTAAATTTTTCCTATTTTTAAATTATTTTTACATTTTTTAAATCTCTGATTCAAGATTTTTTTCTACTCTTGGGTAGACCTGATCTGCCCATCTGTAGACAATCCAGTTCCTGCATCTGGACCACTTCATAAGCCGGAACCATCAATATAAAGTCATCGTCAGTGGAAGAACAGGAACAAGGGACAGCTAGGTGGCTCAATGGATTGAGAGCCAGGCCAAGAGACAAGAGGTCCTGAATTCAAATCTGGCCTCATAATTCTAGCTGTATGACCCTGGGCAAATCACTTAACTCCAATTGCCTAGTCTTTACCACTCTTCTGCCTTAGAACCAACACAGAGTATTGGTCCTAAGATAGAAGATAAGGGTTTTTTATTAAAGACACGAATGATCATATGATCTCTTTCCTCCAATCCAACCTTTGTGCATAGCTGATAAAATAATTTTCATGAGTTCAAATCCAGCCTGAGAAATGTATTAGCTTTATGACCTTGGAAAAGTCACTTAATCTTGTTGGCCTCGGTTTCCCCATCAGTAAAATGAACTTGAGAAGGAAATGGTAAACTGCTCCAGTACCTTTACCAGAAAAACCCCAAATGAGATCACTGAGAGTCAGACACAACTGAAAATAAAAAGATGAACAAAATAATGTTACTAAAGTAAAGTTGTTAGTGACACTTTCTCCCCCTCTCAAATTCTCATCTATGTATCTCTGGGTAAATATTATATCCCCCAGGAGAATGGACGCTCCTTGAGGAAGGACTGCTTTCTGTTCTGTCTTTGTATTCCTGACAGCTAAGCATCCCATCTTATAGGAGCCCATTGTTGTTCAGTCATGTCCAACTCTTCATGGCCCCATTTGGGGTTTTCTTAGCAAAGATATAAACATAGTTTGTCATTTCTTTTCATAGCTCATTTTACAGATGAGGAAACCAAGGCAAACAGGGTTAAGTGACTTGCCCAGGGTCACACAGCTAGTTTGCCATTTCCTTCTCCAGCTCATTTTACAGATGAGGAAACTAAGGCAAACAGGGTTAAGTGACTTGACCAGAGTCACACAGCTAGCAAGCATCTGTCACCAGATTTGAACTCAGGAAGATGGGTCTTCCTGACTCCAGACCTGGCACTCTATACCCTGTACCCACTTAGTTGTCAGTAGATAATAAATGTTAATTAAATAGGATTATGTTAGAATTAGAAGAGAAAATAACCTAAAGAACTGTGGTTTCTGACTTAGTTAGACTTCATATATCCATATTTGGATTACTCACTTTATCATCATTAATTCAATATTGTGGTTACTGTGTTCCTCACTAACATATTAGTCACAAGGCTGTATGGTATAGGAAAGCTGGGGTCAGAGAATCTGGGTTCAAATCCCTTACAGCCTTTGTCCCCTATGATCAAATCCTGGTTCTGCCACCTACTACTTGGGTGGCCTTGAGAAAGTCATTCTAAACCTCAATGAGTCTCAGTTTCCCCATCTGTAAAATGAAGGAGCTAGATTATATGGCCTCTTCTCTAACTCTATGATGTCTAACAGTTGTAGAGAGGGTATTCAATACTGGAAGAAGTAAGCAGAGTTTAAAAATGGACTTTCACCTCGGGAATATTTCATTTGGCGCCATCTTGGGAACCATCAACCCATTCATTTTACAAAAAAGGAAATGAAGGCACAGAGAAATGACCTGCCCATGCTCAGAGCTGGGAAGCAGCAGAGTGAGTCAACAATCAGGTTTTCTTTCCCTGGATGAGGCCACTTCTTCAAAGACAACTTATGTTTGGTCTGAAGGCTTCCCATGAGTCATAGGATTGGCCATGGATTTAGCACTAGAAAGGACCTCAAAGGTCATCTAGTCAGACTCTCACATTTTACAGAGAAGGAAACTGAGACCCAGAAAAATTAAATGACTTCCCCCAAGATTGTCTATTTGTTAAAGGATAGATATGAGCTTTGAACCCAGGACCTTTGAATCCCTAAAACTGCAAACGTCCCACTGCCCCATGCTACCGCTCATCCCAAAGTGTTCAGAGCTAGAGCTTTCTTTGTTTAAAGCAGACACAACTACTCCTCCATCATGGACAAGGTCCATGTGGCTAGATGAAACTTGACTCTGTAGTGTGTCATTCACCAGACTCCCTGGTCCATCCTGACACTGCTTGGTAATCTGGACATTAGCCAGAGCTTGCCTCTTAGATGAAGCATGTACAGAGGTACATGTGCTTGGCGTGAGAAATCGGAACCGTGTAAGCCGATGAGACCTTTTTCATCACCCAGTCGATGGGAAGGGAAGCAGAAAGGTCCTTCAAGACCACTGCCTTTTCTACAGGGGGGACATACTGAGGACCTGCTGGCTCTGAGAAAGCACTAACAATACCACAATAACAATAAAAACAGTTATATCACGATACACACAATAACTCACATGAGGATCCCCCGTTAGCTGGAGAGTTCTATAGTTCCAATTGTTGCTTTCTTTGTTTGGTAGTTGTTCAGTCGTTTCAGTTGTGTCTGATCCCATTTGAGGTTTTCTTGGCAAAGATGTTGGAGTGGTTGGCCATTTCCTTCAGATGAGGAAACTGAGGCAAACAGGGTTAAATGACTTGTTCCCGATCACAGGGAAATAAGTGCCGGAGGCTGGATTTGAATGCAGGTGCTCTATCCACTATATTTATTTTTAAACAGTTTCATTTGCATTGTGAGTGTGCCAAGGGAAAAAATAATCTCCTACCACAACGGCAGCAGAGTTAGGGGTGCTTTGGTCCCAAAATAGTCACTGTTCCCTTGTGCTAAAAGGCAAACCCAGGCAAGTGTTTGTCCCTTTCTTCCATGAGGCCCTTGCTGGGACCTTCAAAAAAGAAAAGCCGCTCAGGGTAAGAAAGATGAAAAGGCTGAAGTGTGAACTGAATTTAACCTCAAAGTCCAGGACCAAAAACAGAACCCTTCACAAGAAAGAGAGAGGCTCAGATGAGGAGAAACACGTTGCGGAACCAGGCTTTCATTCTCAGCTCCACTACTTCCTCGCTGTGTGACCTTGAGCTCCAGTGACAGAAATAGGATCGAGGCGGAGAAAATGCAGGGAGGCAGGTTTCAGCTTGAGAGAGAAAAACTTCCTAACGATTAGAGGGGTCCCAAAGTGGAATGAGAGCTACCTCAGGGGCTAGGGAGTTTTCTCTATCCCTGGAAGTCTTCAGGCAAGGAAAGGATAATCATTTGTCATGGATGCCTGCTTTTAATTACTCTGAGTCTCATCAACAGATCCATACCTAGGAATTGTGGTACCTAGAGCAAGTTTAATTGATTAGAAGTGGAGAGGATAGGGAATGGTTTGTCCCATTTGGATTCAGTCATACCAAGAGAGAGCAGCCAGTCCCCCAGAGAATCTAGCCCCAACCCCTGCAGAGCATGCCAGATAACCCCTGACCATGAATCATTCACATCATCCATGGGGTGAGCAGGATAGGAAATAAAGTGACAAACAGGGGTAGAAAGGCAAGAATCAGGAGAGGGTAGGAACAATGGGATAACACAGCTTCTGGTCAGGTAAAAGAAGAGGTCATTTGTGCTGCAGGATACAGAAAGGCATTAGGACCCCCCACAAAACATTGGAACCAAAAAGTGGAAAGGACCTACTTGTACAAAAATATTGATCGATGTTCTTTTTGTGGTGGCAAAAAATTAGAAATTAAGAGGATGACCCTCAACTGGGGAATGGCTGAACAAATTGTGGTACACTTTGGTGATGGAATACTTTTTTTTATTTTGAATATTTTCCCCTAGTTACATATTTCATGTTCTTACCCTCTTCCCCAAACCCCCAAACCCCGCTTAGCTGATGCACAATTCCCCTGGGTTTTACATGTATCATTGATGAAGACCTATTTCCGTATTACTGATAATTGGACTAGAGATATCATTTAGTGTCTACATCCCCAATAATATCCCCATCAGCCCATGTGTTCAAGCAATTGTTTTTCCTCTGTGTTTCTCCTCCCACAGTTCTTCCTCTGAATGTGGCTGGTTTTCTTTCTCATAAGTCCCTCAGCCTTGCTCTGGATCCTTGCATTGCTGCTAGTAGAGAAGTCCGTTATGTTTGATTTTACTACAGTGTATCAGTCTCTGTGTACAATGTTCTCCTGGTTCTTCTCCTTTCACTCTGCATCAATTCCTGGAGGTCTTTCCAGTTCACATGGAATTCCTCCAGTTTATTATTCCTTTGAGCACAAAAGTATTCCATATGGTGATGGAATACTATTGTGCTGTAAAGAATGATGAACAGGATGATTTCAGAAAGAGTTGGAAAGACCTCCATGAACTGATGCAGAGTGAAATGAGCAGAACCAGGAAAACATTGTACAAAGTAACAGCAATATTGTGGAATGATCAACTGTGATTAGACTTAGCCGTCATCAGCAATACACTGATCCAGGACAATTCTGAAGGACTTATGACAAAGAATGGTATTCACCTCTAGAGAAAGAACTGTTGGAATCAGAATGGAGAAGAAAGCACATGATTTTTCACTTCTTTATTTGGGTTTGTGTTTTAAGGTTTTGGTTTTGTAAGATTATTCACTTACAAAAATGAACAATATGGAAATTTAAAAATGAATTTTTAAAAAAGTTGGAGCCCTGAGACAAAGGCCCAGTTATTCTACCCTAGTTACAGTTCTTTCACAGAATGGAAGAATTGAACTGGATGAAACTGATTTTGAAGGCCTCACAGACAGGATCCTACTGACAAACCCAAAACACCAGTGCTCCAACATACTGATTCCAGGTCTTTGGACACTGGGAAGTGGGGATGAAATTGTTACATGTGTATTTGTTTTTAGCAGTCAAGCCCTTACATTTTTATCATGTAGTGATGTAACTTTGGGGATAGGTTAATTAGGAAGAGGTCAAAGAGCTGAAATGAATAATATAGATTATCTAACTTCCTTCAAGACTCAGCTCAAAGCTTATCTTCCACAAAAAGACTTTTTCTATATCCCCACCTTGCCAATAATTCTCTTTCAGATAACCTATCAGCTTTTCTCTCTCTCTTTCTCTCTCTCTCTCTCTCTCTCTCTCTCTCTCTCT
>NW_025397684.1:0-6262 GCF_016433145.1 Gracilinanus agilis | reverse complement strand
AATAGCAAACCACTGGTTTAAAAGGAAATAGTTTAAGGAGAAGGGGTAGGAATAGGGGAGGATACGAAAATGTCAGCGAATGCACAACTTATAATTATAACTCTGAATGTGAATGGGATGAACTCGCTCATAAAACGGAAGCAAATAGCAGAGTGGATTAGAAACCAAAATCCTACCATATGTTGTCTACAAGAAACACATATGAGTATCAATAAGCACATGAGAAAGTGTTCTAAATCTCTAATAATTAGAGAAATGCAAATCAAAACAACTCTGAGGTATCACCTCACACCTAGCAGATTGGCTAAAATGAAAGAAGGGGAGAGTGATGAATGTTGGAGGGGATGTGGCAAAATCGGGACATTAATGCATTGCTGGTGGAGTTGTGAACTGATCCAACCATTCTGGCTGGCAATTTGGAACTATGCTCAAAGGGCTATAAAAGATTGCCTACCCTTTGATCCAGCCATACCATTGTTGGGTTTGTACCCCAAAGAGATCATAGATAAACAGACTTGTATGAAAATATTTATAGCTGCGCTTTTTGTGGTGGCAACAAACTGGAAAAGGAGGGTATGTCCTTCAATTGGGGAATGGCTGAACAAATTGTGGTATATGCTTGTGATGGAATACTATTGTGCTAAAAGGAATAATAAACTGGAGGAGTTCCAGGTGAACTGGAAAGACCTCCAGGAACTGATGCAGAGCAATAGGAGCAGAGCCAGAAGAACATTGTACACAGAGACTGATATACTGTGGTAAAATCGAATGTAATGGACTTCTGTACCAGCAACAACGCAATAACACAAGACAGCTCTGAGAGATTTATGGTAAAGAACCCTACCCACATTCAGAGGAAGGACTGCAGGAGAGGTAACATAGAAGATAAACAATTGCTTGAACGCATGGGTTGGGTGGACATGATTGGGGATGTGGACTCGAAACTACCACACCAATGCAACTTTCAACAATTTGGAAATAGGTCTTGATTGATGACACATGTTACAACCAGTGGAAATGTGCGTTGGCCATGGGTGGGGGGAGAGTGGGGGGTGAAGGGGAAAGTAGGGGCATGAAGCATGTAAACATGTTAAAAATGAACATTAAAAAATGTTTAAAAAAGTGTGGAGAGAACAAAAATGTAATATAATTAAACAGAAAAGTTGTAAATTACAAATTTTATGCAAAAGTTTAAAATTTCATTCAATAGTAAACATTTTGAAAAAAGCAATGAGATTAAAACATTTTCTCTAAGAATCAGAATATATATATATATACACACACACACACACACACACACACACACACACACACACACACAATTTGATTCTTAAGGTTTCTATTAAGAACAATATCAAAAGGGCAAATGAATGATGTTCCTAGATGAAATTTTTTTTAAAAAACTTTTTTGATCTTGAAAATAATTAAGAACGAGATTTAAAAAATAGAACAAAGTACTTAACACCCTCTGCATTCAATTGAATTTACATATGAAGTTTTTTTAAACCCTTACCTTCCATCTTAGAATCAATACTGTTCCAAGGCAAAAGAGTGGTAAGGGCTAGGCAATAGGACTTAAGTGACCTGCTCAGGTTCACACAGCTAGGAAGTATGTGAGGCCAGATTGGAACCTAGGACCTTCTATTTCTAGGCCTGGTTCTCAACCCTAGCTGCCCCCCACATGAATTTAAAGAAATTTCTTTTCTTGGAATATACAATCTTGGATTATGTTTTAGTAATATGTTCTCAAATTTGAGTTAACAACTTTACAAATAAAAGTACATTAATAATTGTAAAGAAAAATTTAAACTATGTTTATTTTTCCTATTTTGAGGCTTCAATGTGATGAATACTAAGAAACAGTATGGTTTGTTTAATAAGTCAAGCCCTTATAGATCCTTTTTAAGATTTCTCCTTCAGTCTGTGAATAGCATTACCTATATCAGGTACAGGACTGAAGAAGAGAAAGCCTAAGTGGCATGTAAAAATTTTAATTCTGTCCACTTTCAGGTGGCTTCCTAACTTGATGTTACCCTGGTTATAAGAAAGGTTAGCTCCATTAAGTTCTGAACCGGTTTTCACCACATGAACTAGCTACTGGAAGACCAGATTTGAGGGACTATGATATGAGGGCCTTATAGAATTGTATGGTCTTATCACTAACAGGTTTTAGCAGCCTAACCCCTCCAAATGAAGCAGAACAAAGGAAACAGTTGTATGAAGAAAACCTCCCCAGAATTTGCCTTGGGAATGACACTTAACCCAGAATACTACACAAGGACTTGTAAGGTCCAAAATGAAATGAGCTGATTAAATAGATATCTTTAGTGGGTTACTAGGAAGAAGTTAGATTAAAGAGATCTTGTGTTATTTAAAAGTGATAATCATTGTACTACTCTTACTTTAATGCATCCTGGTGCTTATTTATGTTTACCTTCAGAGTTGCTTGTATGCTGAAATTCTAATATGGATACGCTAAATGTGCAATTTTAAAAAGTACACTGTAAACCTCTCTATGAGCAAAATGGTGGACTATGAAGATTTTTTTCATCTTTGATTTTCTTTTAGTAATTTTTATTGTCTGGGGGTACATGAGGGTTGTTTCTCCTACTTAAGGTATTACTGAGCTGACTGAAATCTGACACATGGGAATGGAAAATTTCAGATTTTACCTATTTCTTAGATGACAAGACAAAAAGGAAATAAGAAAGGACCTGTTTGTACAAAAATATTTATAACTGCTCTCTTTGTGGTGGCAAAGAATTAGAAAGGGATATCCATGAATTAGGGAATGGTTGAACAAATTGTGGTATATGACAGTGATGGAATGCTATTGTGCTACGAGGAATGATGAACAGGATGATTTCAGGAAGAGCTGGAAAGACCTACATGATCTAATGCAGAGTAAAATAAGCAGAACCAGTAGAACATGGTACACAATAACTGAAACACTGTGCAAAGATCAAATGTGACAGACTTTGCTATTAATTGTAATACAACAATCCAGAACAACTCTGAGGGACTTATGAAAAAAAAATGCTCTCCACCTCCAGAGAAAAAACTGTTGGGAGTCAGAATGCAGATGGAAGCATGTGATTTATCACTTGTTTATTTGGGTATATGTTTTGAAGGTTTGCTTTTATAAGATTACTCACTTATGAAAACATGTTTTGTGTGATAATGGCAGAAAATTTGGATTATATAACTTTAGAAAACTCATATGGATATTTGTTTATTAAAAATATTTTTATAAAAGAAGCCAAAAAGGGAGTCAAAGCTTCCCAAGTAACTTGGCATGAAGGAGGATTCATCTGATGCCAGTTCTATTGGCATGTAAATCTCCCCATACTCTATAAATATTGTTTAATCTGTGGCCTGATTTAGTTTACCTATGGTCTCTTTAACTATTCTTTCCTTAGTGGATATGAAGAGATTATGACACTGCTTAACTAAATTTTTTCCATTTTTATGACATTGAAGGAAGCATAGGATTATGAATTTTTTTTAACTTTCATAGCCTAAAAGAATGCACAAGATTGCAATATGCAAAATAATTTGTCATCTCATAATTTTTTCTATCAACACTTTGATACTCTTTTTAAAGTTGAAGATTATTTTTTACACCCTAAACCTGTGCATAAAGCATAATAAAATTTAGACTTTTAACACTATGCTTTCTATGCTGTGCTAGACCAATTTTGGTAGCACTTATCTATTGTGGGAACTCAAAAAGGAGATATTTCTTCCCTAACAGCTTTGTCCTAATGTTAGAAAATTGCTATTTATTAGTATGGTGTCTTTTTTACGAGTTTGAATATTACTGTATATATAGGTGCTTTACTGTAGATTGATACATGAACCCAGCCATTGGTCCTGTTTTTATGATTTGAATTCATGTCTTTTCTTACACTATTATACTGTTTAAGCATAATCTGTTAATCCAACAAGTCACTATTGATACAACACTGGACAATTACTCATTGCATTAATATCTGAGATTTAGTGTAGGCACACATGAAGCAATATCAAGAAAAGATGGGAGCTAAGGTAACTGAGAGGTACCTCTTATTCTGTGGTTGAGAATGAGAGTTCTCCTGAAATTAGGAATGGATACAGATTTGAAGAATGAGGGCATTTTAAGAATAGTAGGCAGAAAAGTGAACAAAAACATAAGTGAACAGGAAGATTACATATATAATTAAGGTCACTGATTTTAAGGGAAGTAACACAAATTAGGAATTTTTCTAATCCTAAGAATTCTGCCCGTGGAGATATACCTGAGAACTTGATAATAGGAAGTTATTCCTCGGAATTCCATCCTCTGAGAGTAAAGAAATACTTAAAGAAGTAGGAGCTCTTCCCATCAAGAGTCATTCCTACAGAGACTGAAAGTTACAATTTGGTTCATTACTACTTCCTGTATGAGTAAGGTAGTGGTCTTCCCCTCTGTGGAATATAGATACCATAGTGCAAAAATTGGCATTTTCTTTGGATAGGAACCATGTGCCCTAGAAGAAAAACATTAAGAGACATGGCATGATCAGGTGGAGTGTTCTGGGGAAAATGGAACATCCCTGAGCCAGAAAAAATTATGAGATTATAAAACAGCCTAAGATAGATGGATACACAGGCAGTGAATATCCTCACAGAGGCAAGGCCAGGTTTTACTTGCCAGGAACATTATACAAATTGTAGCTTGTGTTGAATGTACTGGCAAGGGAGGCACAAGTGAGAATGGAATGCATTAATGGCACAGGATGGAGAGACTCACAGGTTTGAAAAGGCAGAGAAGACCCAGTGAGGGAGGATCAGGTTTACTTGGGCCGCAGAGCAACTGCAGGGAAAACCCAGATTCGAGGAATACTGTGGAGTTGAAAATGTCTAAACCTGGCAATTAAGATGATCTGGGGGCTCTCCCTTCTCATTTGTAGGTTAAAATGGAGTCCATGCCTATTATGTTTAGCCAAATCAAGCTTCAGATGACCTAAAAGGCATCCAAAGTACAGGTTGGAATGAGTGGGAGTGTAATCTTAGACCGTGAGGTGGGTACATGAGCTGCTAGAGGAAAACTGTAGGATAAATGTGAGTGTGTAAAAATGAGTTCTAGATTTTCTTTGAACTCAAATTTCTGCATGGCACAATATCCACTTTGGTTACAAGATGTCAGCAGAAGACTACATCATGTTCCCTTTGGTGAAATTAATGTTCAAGCCCCATCGATGAGACGAATGGGATGTGTATTCCTCCTCATGGTGGAGGTGCTGGAGATATCACGACAAGAATAAACTAGGTACTTACCTCCAATGGGTGGACAATACCATTCCTTAACTCACCACGTACCCGTTATGGGGAGGATATGGGGGAAACAAGAGAGAAACTGGAGAATTCAGTGATTTCACAACAAGACCAGGGAGCCATCAGGCTTCACATGGGATTTGGCATCTGGGCTGAGATATGCAATCAAGCCACGACTCTCAAAGACAGAAGTAAGGATGGAACACCTCCTAGGCATCAGGAACAGACTTTGCAAAGGCAAGAAGTTAGGAAATGAAGCATCATTATGAAGAACATAAAGAATGCAAATTTATCTGGACCAAAGATTATGTGAAGGGAATCACAGATTTACAATAAAGCTAGCAAGTAGGTCCTGGCTGGGTTATGAGAGGCTCAAAATGACAAGCAAGTTCTTTGTATGTAGTCTTAAGACACAGTAGGAAGGAACTGGTGTCTAAAGAAGACATTTATTAAACAATGCTTTAGGAATACCTTTTTGGCATCTAAATGGAACACATATTGGGAAAGGAAAAGCTTTGAGGCTAGGTATTAAGTGTGTGGGAGGGGTGAGGGGCTGGGGGTGAAAGAGACAGGGGAGAGAAGAAACCCATTTATTGCTTACTATGCACCAAGTAGTGTGCTATAAAAATACAAGCAAGCCAGCATGATTCTCAAAGCACAGGACAATTCTGATAGGGATTTTGTTTGTTACAAATACTCCTGGCTCATGGAGAGCTTACATTCCACTCAACTCCCTACATCATTTTTGGATCTTTTTCATTCCTCTGGACTGATGGAAATAGAGGAAGAAGGGCTGTGTGAGCGATTTATGGTGGTGGTGGTTGTTTTTAAATAAAAAACCCAAGCCTGACTGATGATGATGATGATGATGATGATGATGGAGGAGGAGGAGGAGGAGGAGGAGAAGAAGAAGAAGAAGAAGAAGAGGCTATTGGAGGGAAAAGCTGGTGAAAAAAGCAGACACATC
>NW_025397683.1:0-4375 GCF_016433145.1 Gracilinanus agilis | reverse complement strand
AGAGAGAGAAGAGAGAGAGAATAAGAGGAGAAGAGAAAGAGAAACAGACAAAAACAGAGAGAATAAGAGAATAAGAGGGGGAGAGAGAGAAGAGAGAGAATAAGAGGGGGAGAGAGAGAGAGAGACAGAGACAGAAACAGAGAGAGAGAATTAGAGGGGAAGAGAGAGGCGGGAGGGAGAGGGAGAGGGAGAGAGAGATACTGCGAACTGTTGACTGGAAATGTTAAGAGTTTGCAGGTCTCTTCAGAATTTTCCCAGATAGAATTTCTCTCCATTTGGGGGAATTATTTCTGTATAGAAATTCTTTTTGGGCTTCACGGGGAGAAGGAATTGTAGAGCTCTCACTAATCTTTTGGATGGTACCCAGAACGATGGTGAAGGCGATGGGTGTCTGATTATTATGACCTTAGGCCAGTCCCTTCCTTTCTCTGTTCCTGCCATCTCTTAGTTAAAATGGCCAGAATAGACCATCATCTAACGCCCCTTTCTGCCCCTTTCACCACTCGTTGCTTTAAGTAGGCACTATTCCTTAGGAATGAGGACAGAACTTAAAGGTCCTTCTGGAGTGCTGTAAAGATTATGTGTTCTGAGATCCTCTTAATAAAGGTGCTATATGAAGTGCAAAGATATTCTAAAATTTCTAGCAAAAAATTCCATGCATATGCATAAGAGAAGATCTGCCTAAGAAAGTGAAAGGCTGAAGTTTCAGGGTGTCCCAGTTCTTTCCTTGACATTCCAAAGAGCCAAATGGGCACCCTCCCCAGGCACAGAATGGAAGAAGTCTTTCCTATCTCTGTGCTGCCCACCCCACCATTTTCTTTCTTATTTTTTTTTAAACCCTCACCTTCCGTCTTAGAATCAATACTATGTATTGGTTCCAAGGCAGAAGAATGGTAAGGGCTAGGCAATGGGGGTCAAGTGACTTGCCCAGGGTCACACAGCTGGGAAGTGTCTGAGGCTAGATTTGAACCTAGGTCCTCCCGTCTCTAGGCCTGGCTCTCAGTCCACTGAGCTACCCAGCTGCCCCTCCCCTCCATTTTCACTGCTTAAAGTAGAGTTACCTTGAAGTGCAGGACCACCAACCATGTCACAGCACTGCAAATGTGACTTCCTCTAGTAGGTTTTTCCAGCATCAGAGAGGAGCAGAGAGCTGCCCTGTCCCCTTTATCTGAGTCTGACTCAATAGAACTTTAAATATTTCAACAAAACAGAGCAAAATTGAGTGTATTATTCAGTTACACAGCTTGATTTGGTAAAACATTTATTAATGAAATTGCAATGGGCTTGCTAAAATTATGCTAAATTTAATAAGTGTAATATAGTAATCCCTGGGTAAGGTGAGGTGCTAGATGAAAAGTCTCTGGTTACGACATGGTGCTAATTAGGTCCCAGCAGGGTCTCTCCTCATGTGTCCCAATTAGCTTTATTCTAGCCCAAACAAAAACTGACTGAACATTCCCGTCAAACATGAAAGGCCGACTTTAAAAACTTATATTTGAAAAAGGCCGGACAGCCATCCACAGTATCACTGCTTATTTAATCCGACACTGCCCCCCCCTCCCCGGCACCCCTACCACTTTCCCAAGCCCAGGTTATTTAGGGAATAGCACCAGAACAAACTGTGAGACTCTGATGTTACCCTGAAATGGAATATAGAACAATTTCACCTCCTAATTGATATCACTCACTGAGAAGAATGAAGTCATGTTTTGTCACATTGAACAAGGAAACTTCATTCCACAGTGGGACAGTGTGAACAAGTGGTTGTCTGACCTTGTAGAACCAACTCTTCATTATCAGCATGCAAATTACTCACTGTGGGGACTGCCTGCCACAGAACTGAGAGTTTAGGCTGGCCTTCTGCCATCGGTGGTGGGTGTGTGCTCCGAGAATGTCAATTGATTTGAATCTTTGCCCCAGTGAGATGGATTTATAATTCAAGTGAAGAAGATCTGAGATTTAACCACTCTGAATGTTCTGTCCACCAATACAGATGGTAATCTCTCCATCCCATCATATGCACTTTCAGGCATCTCCTTCATGGGCTTTTAAAAAACTCGCCTAATGATGCACTTCCTATAATGGGGTCACAGTTTTCTCAAGGTAAATTTGTTGTTGCTGCTGCTACTATACTCAGGTCGCCTAATACATTGTAAACTCAGTAGTATGTCTGAGTTCTGGAATGAAAAAAAAAAGGCAAGAGATATTATAGAATAAAAATCGATTGGGGGGAGTGGCGCAACTGGGTGGTTCAGTGGATTGAGAGCCAGGTGTAGAGACAGGAGGTCCTGGGTTCAAATCTGGCCTCAGACACTTCTCGGCTGTGTGGCGCTGGGCAAGTCACTTGACCCCCATTGCCTAGCCCTTACTGCTTTTCTGCCTTGGAACCAATACACAGTATTGATTCTAAGATGGAAGGGAACAGTTAAAAAAATCAATGGAACCAATTGATTGCATTGGATGTGTATGTATGGAGGGCCTGAGGCAGAGGTTTCAAAGATGATTCCTAAGGGCAGCTAGGTGCTCAGTAGATAGAGCACCAGGTCTGGAGTTTGGAGGACCTGGGTTTAAATCTGGTCTCAGATACTTCCTAGCTTGGTGACCCTAGACAAGTCACCTACTCCCATTTGCCTAGCCCTTGCTGCTCTTCTGTCTTAGATTTGTTACTAAGATAAAAGGAAGGGTTTAAGGGAGGGAGGAAGATGACTCTAAGGTTTCATGGAACCAATGACCTCAGAGACCACCTAGTCCAAGCCATATTTGAATAAGAATCTTCTTTTCAACATACTCAACAAGTGGGCCCCAAAGCTTTGTTTGAATGTCTCAGAATAAAGAAAATCTTGCTCCTCCTTGAGGCAGCCCATTCCTTGGAATAGCTCTCTTGATTGGGAAGTTATTTTCTTCAATGAAGCCAAAATCTACTTCTTTTTCACCTTCTTCCCCTTGTTCATAGTTCTAACCCTTGAGGCAAAGCAGAACAAGTGTCAGCCATCTTTTCCATGCCAGACTTTCCATTACTTAAAGACAGTGACCCCACTGAGTCAGCTAGGTGCAGTGGAAGGAACTATGGATCTGGAGAAAGGTCCCTGGTTTAAATGTACTTACCATGTGATCATAGGCAAGTTGCTTGACCTCTGTGGGACTCATTTTCCTCATTTATAAAATGAGGATAATGATCATTGTAGTACCTACCTCATGAGGCTGTTGTATATGTAAAACACCTTTCAGAAATTGAAGCACAAGACAGATGTTAGCTGTCATTCTCCTGGTTAGCATCATCTAACTCTTTCTGCTTTATCCGTGTCTTTCCCAATATATGGCACCCAGTAGTGAACAGATGTGATTTGGAGGTTACATCAGGACTGTCATCTCCCTGGTTTTAAGCGTGGGTGACTGGGAAAGTAATAGAAAGAGGGAAGTGCAAAAAGCAAGTTGACTTGCAGGAAGGGAGATCATATAATATCCTCTGGAGGTCTTTAGAGCACTGACAGATTCTCATCTGGTTTTGAGCACTGTCTTGTCCGAAGGCTGGCTGTGAGCTAGATGATCTGTTAAGATCCTTTCTAGCCCTTGTCTTGCCCCAAATCTCTCCCCACTCCAATCCATCCTCCATCCAGCTGTCAAAATGACTTCCCTAAATCATAGGTCTGACCGCTTCCTACCTTTTCAGCCTTCCTACACATTACTTGGCCCACGTATTCTGTGATCCATTGATACTGGCTCCTTGCTGTTCCTTGCACAAGACTCCCCACCTCCTAGCTTCAGGCTTTTTCTCTGGCTGACCCCCATGCCTGCAATGCTCTCCCTTCTAATCTCTGCTTTCAGGCTTCCCTGAAGTCCTAGCTAAAATCCTACCTTCTACAGGAAGCCTTTCCCAGTCCCTCTTAATTCTACTGATTTAGCTTTGTTGATTATTTCTCATTTGTCCTGTGGAATTGTAGATCTTGTTTGTATATAATTGTTTTCATATTTTCCCCCATTAGACTGTGGGTTCCTTAAGAACCAGCACTGCCTTTTGCCTCTCTTTGTATTTCCAGCATTTATTATTGTGTCTGACATATAGCTTGTACATAATAAAAGCTTGTCAATCGATTATCTATTGTCAGATTGACCTCCCAGCCCCTTACCAACACACAACTTTTAGATGCTCTACAATCTAGCTATACTGGACTATTTGCTCTTCCTCACACTTGACAATCCATCTCCTCATTGTATTCCCTTTTGGACCTCATGCCTGGAATATTCTCCCAATTCACCTCAGCCTCCTAAAAATCTCTGAAGAGTCAGCTTAAATGCCAGTTTCTTCAGGGAGCCCTCCCCAGTTCTTCCTGTGCCCCCATCTTCCCAGCTGTTAGTCTTTTCTTTTCCTTTACTT
>NW_025397682.1:0-2451 GCF_016433145.1 Gracilinanus agilis | reverse complement strand
CTGATATTACAGGAAATATTTATAGAGGGTCTTGAGAAAAACTTTGTGGAGCTTTAGTTTTTTCCCACATGTAAACTGGCTACAGTAGATTTGTCTGCCATCATACTATGGATTACTATGCTTTCCCATCTGCATTGCATCTGAATATTCTCTCTTATTTGAATTGGAGCTCACAGAATTATAGAACTAACAAAAAATTTTAATATTTACTAAGCAATAAAAGCTAAAAATAAACAAATAAAACCAACTTTACCAACATAAGATGAGATTAGCATCATTAGACGACAGTCTGAATAAAAATCTTGGAGTTTTAGAGGACAATAAACTAAATATGAGTCAGCAATATGATGTGCCAACCAAAACAAGCCAATACAATCTTGGATTACATTAAGAAGACTGTAGCTTCCAGGAAGGAGAAGGTGTTAATCCCACTGTACTCCACCCTTGTCAGATCTCACCTGGAGTGTTATGTGCAGTACTGGAACCCATATTTTAAGAAGGATGTTGAAAAGCTACAGAATGATTAGCACATCTGGTCCTTGTCACATGAAGACTGTTTAGAGCAGTGGTTCCCAAACTTTTTTGACCTACCACCCCCTTTCCAGAAAAAATATTACTTAGCACCCCCTGTCACATACTATCACCACCCCCTTATAGTTATTCACCACCCCCAAATGCACCTGTGGCCATCAATGCCCATCCTGGATCGCTGCAGCAACCACCAGGGGGCAGTGACACCCACTTTGGGTATCACTGGTTTAAAGGAACCAGGCATGGTTACCCTGGAGAAAAGAAGACTCAGAAGGGACATCAGAGCTGTCTTCAAGTACTTAGAGAGCTGGCATTTGGAAGGCTTATTCTGTTTGGCCTCAGAAGCCAAAGTCAGGAGTAATGAGTAGAAGCGCTACAAAAAAAGTAGGCTGAATATCAGGAAAAACTTGCTAATGACTAGGACAGTCTAAAAGAAGAATGACTTGCCTCAAGAGGCAATAGGTTCCATTTTCTTGGAGGTCAAGCAGAAGCTGGACATTGTTTGTCCTCCATGTTATTACAGGAATTCCTTTTGTACATGAGTGGAACTAGATAGCTGCTGATGCCCCTTGATTCTATTAACTCACTGGGTATTGAAGAAAAGGCTGCTGCATTGTGACAAGGGTTACATTAGATCAATTCTGAGCTCACTTTCAATTCTGACTACAGTTTCACTATGTAGAAATCAAATTAAAATACTATATTTGTGTTTGTCTCCTATCAAATATTACTACAGATATACAAATAGCTCTAGAGATTTGTTTCACTTCTCAAAAACTTGCCAGCCTGATTAAATATTCATTTAAGCAAGGGAGTAGTGGACAGTACAAATGTGACTTTAGGGAAAGCAAAGCAGGAATGGGGCCACAAATTTTTATACCTACACTAGAAAATTTGATATATTTATGTAAAAAAATTCTAATCACAACAGGCAAAAAAACCAAACTATCATCAGGTTTTTCCTAGGGTTCTTCATTAGTTGAGTAAAACCTTTGGGTCTTTTTTATTGTCATTCAGTCATTTTCTGTTGTATCTGATGCTTTCCATTTGGGATTTCCTTGAAAAAGATATAGGAGAAACTTGCCATTTCCTTCTTCAGCTCATTTTTTAAAGATCAAGAAACTGAGCCAAAAGAGTGCAGTGACTTGCCCAGGTTCACATAGGTAGTAAGTGTTTGAGGGTGGTTTTAAACTCAGATAGATGAGTTTACCTGCTCTGTATTCACTGCAACACCTAGGCAACTTTTGGATCTTTATGCATAGCTACCTCATTTTTTGACTTCTTAGTATTCTTATCCTAGTGAAATCAGACAATGGCCATGGTAAATTAATTAATTAGTCCCCTGAGGGACTGCACTTTTGCACCTTTACTGATATAGACAAAATTTTAATAGTTTTTTGCCATTCCCTACAAAATGCTGGCTTTAACGAAATACCATTTAAAATAAACAACTGAGATTTTGAAAGGGATAAATTAAAACATATAGAGAAATAGAGAGGGGAAAATATTGGCTGTCTAGTTTGAACAGATGGGCTTATGTCTTGGTTTTGTCATTTTGAAAGCCATTTACCTCCTCTAGCTCTAAATCTATGATCCTACAATCTATTATCTTATGAAATTACCATAATCCTACTATATGAATTGTGATTTTTATAACCTTTTAAAATTTCCTTCCCACCAATGTAATCCTTAGTAGTTGTCTCTAACAACCACTATCATATATGTAATAATTAAAAGAGCAAATAACCAATGTTTGATAGAAGGGAGAGAGAGCAATTAAATTAATTAATTAAAAATCAATGATAAAAATCTACTATGGGCACTGTGCTAGGGTCCAAGAAAACCAAATGAATAAATAGATAAATAGATAAATAAATAAGTAAATGAATGAATAAATAAATAAATTATATATATATATAT
>NW_025397681.1:0-8351 GCF_016433145.1 Gracilinanus agilis | reverse complement strand
AGGGAAAGGAAGAAAATAATAAAGAGGCATTCTAATTGTGTACTGTGTGTTAGATCCAGGCTCCATATAGTGATATATAGGAAAGAAAGAAAAAAAAGTGACAGCCTGGACCCCCTGGCCACAAGCAGCTTATTACTCCATTGTTGACTTCTTGGCAGAGGAAAGTCAGCCAGAAGGTACGATGTCACTGAGCCTGAGCTCCAAGAAAAAGATGAAGACTTGGAACAGAAAAGAGGAAGATGATCAAGCTGATTTTAGCAAGCAAATAAAGCCTATTTGAGAGCTAACAGCTCAAGAAAACAATGGCTTTTCAAGGACAGTTAAAGAAAATAGCAAGCTTATCAGGAGAGCATAATTGCCAAAGTCCCACCATCAAAGCGTTTTTAGAGAAATATCTTAGGTTTGCAGTTCCTTGAGGAAGCATGGGAACTGACTTGATTTTGAGCAGAAAATTAACATTTTAAGGAATAATGTTTGTTTGGGGGAAATGACAGTCATTCTGTATCCATTTAACTTTTCTTGAGTGGACTATGAGGCCAATCTCCTGTGCAACATCCTTTTCACTGAAGAGACTCTATTCTTCTAGGGCTTGATAATGCCACCAGCACAATGTTTCTTCCAAGAAGGAACACCTGGACAATCTCACCTTCTCTAAGAAATTGATCTTCTATTGTGCTTTGCCCCCAGGTTTCCTTCTATGACAGTGAAGAATGTGAACATATGTCTCCCTGATTTTACTAGTAATCAGAGGACACTGAACAAAATGATCATTGTAGTTTTATCTCTTGAGGAGTATTATCTGATCCTATTGCAGGAATGGGAGGGGAGAGCTTTTGAGACCATGCATTGCTCAACAAAGTAATAACAACAGTGGGATTTGGTACTGTCTATGTCTTCCAGTTAATCCTGGGATTGATAAGATGTCAGCTATAGAAAATCATTTATAAATGTTTCTCATATTTTCATCAAGTGAGGTAGATATTACCATCTTCCTCATTTTATATATTAGGAGACTGAGGCTGGGAGTAGGTAAGTGACTTATCCAGGTTTATATAGATACTAAGCATATGAGTCAAACTACCTTTCCAAAGTCAAGTTCAGTATTATAGCCCTTAAATCATGCTGCCTAGGGGACATCTAGGTGGCTCAGTGGATTGAGAGCCAAATCTAGACATGAGAGGTCTTGGGTCCAAATCTGACCTCAGACACTTCCTAGCTTTGTGATTCTGAACAAGCCACTCATCCCCCATTGCCTAGCCCTTACTATTCTTCTGCCTTGGAACCAATGCCCAGTATGAATTCTAAGACAGAAGGTTAGAGTTTGAAAAAAAAATCATGTGGCCTCATTGTTTTAATACTGTCATTTTTTATATTCTTTTGGAACTTCACCCTTTGAGATCTCTTGAAAATAAATTCCTCAGACTGTCCTTAAATGGTCAGGGGGTGGGGATCGGGGGAGGAAGATGTGAAATTTATATTGTCCAGTTTGTGACAATCCCAGTGAATAAATATACCCAAGAGAGAAAACATCACAGACAGTGATGTTGACCCAGAATTTATTAGAGAAAGGAGTCAAGACCAAATTGGGGAGAACGTGCTGGGCTCTCAGGGATTGTGAGCTGCTGCCGGGGGCCCCTGTGGCCCGCCTCATAACGATGTTCTCTCAGTAAATATTGCTGATCTTGAATTATGGAAAGTCCCAATCGTAACTGCAAGTGACTCAAAAGACAAAAGAAAGTCCCGACATGGTGAGGGTAAGAAACAGTCCAAAGCCTAAGACTCCTGAAGAGGAGCATGTTACAAATGGAGACAAGTACAGCACACAGAACCCAGAAGGCTAACAGGGTAGAGCGGTCCATAGCGAGAGAGAGGGATGATGGAGAGCTGCCGAGTGTTGCGCTGGGATCCAGAAAGTGCCGAATGAATAATAGAAGGACTCAGGTAGGTGGAGAAGCACCTCTAGAGAGAAAACGTGGGAGGAAATGGCCAAGAAGAGCCTAGAAGGGTCTTAATCCATCCTGGACATAAGTCCAGGCCATCAGAGAACCATCAAAGGAGAATCACTGCGTACGTCGGAGGCTACCGCACTCAGCAGGGGATCAGATGACAATATTTATAGAGCGCTGAGCTCGATGCCTGGCACATAGCAGGTGCCGGTTGTGATGAGGAGGAGGATGTACCATATTTCTATAACACTTGAAGGTTTGCAAAGACCTTTACAAGTATTATCTCATTTGATCTTCCTACCACTTGGGAAGCAGGTGCCGTTCTCACCCCCATTTTACAGGTCCAGGGAGCAATTTTATCAGGGTCTCCCAGACAAGATTTGAAGCCAGATCTTCCGGCACTCTCTTTACTTTCCCACATTGTCGTTGAGTGGGTTCAGGCATGTCTGACTCTGGGACCCCATTTGAGGTTTTCTAGGCAGAGATTCTAGAGTGGTTTACCATTTCCTTCTCCCGCTCATTTTATGGATGAGGCAGGTAAGGCAAACAGAGTTGAGGGACTTGCCCAGGATGATGCAGTTACTGAGTATCTGAGACCAAATTTGAACTCAACTCTTACTGACTTCCCAGCTCTATCCATTGAGCAGCTATCTCTAAATAGAAAAGTTCAATAGGCAATTCCTTCTAGAAGGAATCTACTTCATAAGATTCTAGGATCCTAGACCTAGAAAGGATCTCAAGATCATCTCTTCCAATTGGTTCATTTTGCAGATAAAGAAACCAAGGCTCATTATGGCCGAATCACATATATCTGAAGGTGAAAACAATAATATGCATCCGAGGCAGGATTTGAACCCAGATCACCCCATCTGCCTCTTTAGGGGTCCTGAGCTACCACTATTGCCAAATAGTTGGTAAGTCATTGACACGATACAAACACCGAACGGTTGCCAAACTTCGATCAAGGCTGTATTGCCGCTCAGGGCTGCATTAAGCCAGGATTTGAGGGATAATGGAAAAAACGACACACCCCTTGCCCTCCAGGCCCTCCCCACGTTGGCCAGCCATGTTCAGTGAAATGAGACGAAGCAGAGGCGATGCCAGCTGCATTGTCTGCAGAACCAGTTGGGCCAGCCCTGCCCTCGCATTCTGAAAGGCAGATTGGGCTGCCGGCTGAGCCCGATGAGAGAATCAGAAATCCAGGCTCTGGTTATAATCAACACTCTGCAGAGCTAGTCCAAGCTGCAGCCTTTCCAAGAGCACCCCCACCCCCATGCCAGAGTATTTCTCCTTCATTAATACCCGTCTGTCTAAAGCAAAACTAAACCATTTTTGGATTTCTTCCTAACTTGGCTAAACTGCCAATCCAAGTGGTTATGGTTTCCTGCCAGAGCAGGTCATGTACGTTCAACTTAGGTAAGAGGCAATGAGACCAGCCAACTAGTTTCAAATGTCTTCATTGCTATTATAGAATAAATTATATCTTTAATAAACAAAGGAATATTTCAGATAAGCACCCGTAAACTATGTGCCACTCAGGGGGAAAATACTTTCCTATGAGAACACCAAAGAAAGGGACATTCTGTACTCTCCCAAATGAGTTCCAGTCCACCACGGGTTGATTCTGCTTTATTTATTTATTTTTTTCAGTAGTTACATTGGCACTGAAGAATGGCATCCATTGCTTTCAAGCCAGTAGATGGATAACATGAAACAGGTTTGTACCAAAAAGATCTTATTACTATTTCATACCTATAATACGCAGCACCCCAAACGCAACAAAAACGTATCGGCTTCCAACCCACCCTGACCCCCAGGTGCGACCCTTTTCATTCTCTATTTTGGCTTTTTAAATGTTCTCATTTGATGTTTTGACTATCGAGAATGTCCGGGGTATGAGAAGGAAAGGAGAAGAAGCAAAGAGACCTGGGAAGCAGCCAGGTCCAAGCAACTGGAAGGATCAAGGTTATGACAAATGGACACCCACGTTTTCAAAAAGGACTTTCTTGGTGGCCTTCTCTTCTCTCCTAATGGTTCCATACTCTTCGATTGTAAACATCTTTAAATTATTTCGGCGAAAGGTTATTTTCCTCTGAATTGTTCTGGGGCCAGAATTTGTATCCCTACATCTACTTTGGGAAATCCAGCCAGAGAGGTGTATTGGAACCAGCTCGCAATGCTTGATTGTCCAATTTTCAGCATCAGCATTTATACTCAGAAATCGACAAATACCGCAAACCAGGACTTGATTTCTTGTTTGTCGGATTGTCTCAACTTGAGAAAATCCATGGAGTTAACACGATTACCGAAATAATGCAGATGCAACTTAAAAGCGTGGCTCATATTTCTGGGGAACTGGGTGATAATTATTTTCTGGCAGACTTTGAGATCCAAATGGACAATTTTGACAGTGAGACAAGTCCCAGTATGGAAGTTTCTTTCTCTGACACAGCTTAGCAGCTGGCAAAAAGGAGCAATAAGCAGCAGACCGCGATAAGGAGAGGTTACGTGTCTTGTCCACGTAACTAATGGACGTAAATACGTCTACGTAAATAGAGTGAGTAGACGTCTTCTCATTCTGGTCCGAGGTCAGTCCTGTAGCCACTCTATCATGCTACCTCTCATGCATACATACAATCGTGTTGATACATATATACCCATGTGTAGACATGTGACAAAAAAAAAGTTCCAAGTCAAGGGTTATTTCATGGGTCTTATATACCATAATCCTTTCTTACCCCTGATGCCCCGCAACAAGGACCCCTTTATTTTTTGAGCACAATAAAGCACTATGGAGGGAGCTGAGCTAGGAAAAGACTCATCCATCAGCTTGGTAAGGCTGGACAAGCAGAACCCCAAATCTTCCACCGTTCTCCAACAAAAGTCTACATTCTGCTTTGGTCTTTTTAATAGATCCAGTTGCCAGACAGATATCTCCATCTATCTATCTATCTAATATAGCAGAAAGATATCTGTATCTTTATTTACATATCTCTATCTATCTGTATATAGGAAAGATAGAACTCCTAGATCCAGAAATGGAAAGAACTGTACAGGTCAATGAGCCCAGCACCCTCATTTTAAAGGTGATAAAACAGAGGTTCAAAAAAGGTGAATTGACTGTACCACGGTCACATCACTGGTAAGTGACCAAGGCAGGATTCTAACTTGGGCCACGCCAATTCCAAATCCATCCCTCTAGATCAGTGATTCCCAAAGTGGGCGCCACTGCCCCCTGGTGGGTGCTGCAGTGATCCAGGGAGCGGTGACAGACACAGGTGCATTTATCTTTTCTATTAATTGCTATTAAAATTTTAAAAAATTAATTTCCAGGGGACTAACTAATATTTCTTCTGGAAAGGGGGCAGGAGGCCAAAAAAGTTTGGGAACCATTGCACTAGATCAATACTCTCTTGTTTTTACAAAAATGTTTAAAAAAACAAAACATCATAGAGCTGGGGGCAGCTAGGTGGCTCAGAGGATTGAAAGCCAGGCTTAGAGATGGGATGTCCTGAGTTCAAATATGGCCTCCTAGCTGTGTGATCCTGAGCAAGTCATTTAACCCTCATTGCTCTAACTCCTTTTCTGCCTTGGAATCAATATATAATATAGATTCTAAGATGGAAAATAAGGGTTTAAAAAAAACAAAACAGGATACCACAGAGCTAATGTACCTTTGAAACCAACTGTATGCTAATGGGTAGAATTGGAACTTTAAAGGTTAATTCAAATAAAAAGTCTTCTAAAGTTTTACTCATAACAAGAAAAATCAACGAATCAAGGGCCTCTTCCCATAACGTGCATTTATGTGTCCTAAGCTTTGGTTTCTCTCGTACTTGTATATATTCATTCTGATTCTCACTTTCTTCTCATAGAAGAAAACTTCAATTACCAACAGAAAACATTTTTTGTGTGGCTCCTGTGGGAGAAGGATCAAGAGAAGACAAAAGGCCTTCAGCTTGATAAGAAGAAGAAGAAATAAATTACACAGGTCACTTAAAGGACTTTGTTCCAGTGGTGAAGATCAGAAGTTAAATTTGGGAAGGAAATTGTAGAGAAACTGAGGAAAATTTAGAGAAGAATCTCAGTATCCAAATACTGATCCAGATTTGATCTCTAGTTAAAAGAGGGACAAGAAAGGGGCAATTAAGAAAGAAATAAAAGAATCAAGAAGGATTAGGGATTAGAACCTGAAGACAGACTTAAAAAGAAAAAGAGGAAGACAGTTGGCAGGACAAGGCAAGGGACCAAAAAACAATTAGAGAGGAAAGAAAATAAAGATCGGTAGGTAGGACCAAACTGAAACATACAGGAGGAAGATGCTAGGTTAAAGGGGACGAGGAGAGTGCTGGGATTGGTTGGGCCACTAAGGAAAGGAAATGGAGTTGTCAGGCCCGTAAGAGGTCAAAATCAATTTTCACCAGATGCTTTGGGCTGACCACATAGACAAACAGTTCATAAACAGAACAAGACAAAACAAGGCTTTAGAGTGATTGGCTTTGGCAAAGAGAAGGAGCATTTCCTCCCGGTGTTGCAGGAAGCATGAAAAGAAAGAGGATGATGTTTGGAACAGTCCTAAGTTTTGCGAGATTCCGATAAGTTGGTCAGCAGCAGCCCCTCCGCACCACAACCCCCAACCTCCAGCTATTGGCTGGTTATAGGGTAGACTGAGGTCTGTCTTTTTCCAGTGTCACAGTAACCAATGACTCTCTTGAAGATGATTGCTCTCCAAGGTTTGGCCAAGCCTTCTTCTGGGTGAACCCCTTACAAATGAAGATGTAAGATCTTCAAATTAACTCAGGACTGGACATTTGGCTCAGAGAAGAACCCTGAGGAGAACTCATTTACCCCAGTGTTTCTAGACTGCTGCCTTGCCTACCAACACATGTTAATGTACATGTAGAAAAGTGTAGGCTAAGAGGCAGCTAGATGGCTTAGTGGATGGAGAGCCAGGTCTAGAGATGGGAGGTCCTGGGTTCAAATGTAGCCTCAGACACTTCCCAGCTGTGTGACCCTGGGCAAGTCATTTGACCCCCATTGCCTAACCTTTAACACTCTTCTGCCTTGGAACCAATGCACAATATTGATTCTAAGACAGAAGGTAAGAGTGGAAAAAAAAGTGTAGACTAAAAAATAATAAGGAAATTGATTTGACAGACTAAAAGACCACTGAAATTACTGACAAAAAGTGGATAAGGAAGGGGTGAGATGGGAACAGTTGTTATAACTAGCCTTTTGATTCATCTTAACAGAGAGAATTCACTTAACTGGGAGATGAGCTTGAAAAATGCCTCAATAGTCTCTGGGTGAGTTTTTCTATTTTTCTAGATCAGAAAAATACATTTTCAAGTTCCTGTGATTGGGGAAGCTGACATCCTTGGTTTCCTTAAAAATTCTAGCCCTTGGCTAATTAGCTTTTTGTTGAAATTGGATTGGGATGAGACACATTTCTTCTCATTCTCAACCTTTGTTTTAGATATGTTTTCTAAGGAAAAACAGAGAAGCAGTAGAAATTATTTTAATGATGCTTAAGCATTATTACCTAGACTGAAAAGGACTTGAAATATTGTCCAAAGAGATTCTTTTCCGATGTGCTTATTTTGGCAATAAGCTAATACAGAACAAGGAAAAAAAGGACTCTTCCTGGTACCTTTTTCTGCTTCAGTGTTGTCCTCCCTGCCCTCATTTATTCTTTTCTTTAAAAAACAAAAACTCCTCCTTTCTTGTTTAGAATCAATACTAAGTACAGTATTGATTCCAAGGCAGAGGAGCAGTAAGGAGTTAAGTGCCTTGCCCAGGATCATACAGCTAAAAAATATCTGAGGTCTGATTTGAACCCAGGACCTCCATCGCCAACCCTGGCTTTCTCTCCACTGACTTACCCAGCTACCCCCTTCTTCCATTTTTAGTGAAGCACTGAGGTCACAGGATCACAAGATTAATGATCAAAAATTGAAAATCATCACTGGGAGATTATCGGGTTCAATACTGATTTTATACACAGTTAGCAAGAAGCAAAGGCAGAATTTGAATCTGAGGCTTCAGAATTCAAATCCAGTGGACCCAGAGTACATGCCTTTGCCTCTTGAACATTCTGGTTTTATATTTTTCCTGGCTATGAAAATTTCCTCTGGAAGGCAGCTGGGTGGCTCAGTGGATTGAAAACCAGGCCCAGAGACAGGAGGTCCTGGGTTCAAATCTGGCCTCAGATACTTCCCAGCTGTGTGACCCTGGGCAAGTCACTTAAACCCTCATTGCCTAGCCCTTACCACTCTTCTGCCTTAGAACTAATACCCAGTATTGATTCTAAGACAGAAGGTGAGGGGTTAAAAAAAGGAAAGGAAAGGAAAGGAAAGGAAAGGAAAGGAGAGGAGAGGAGAGGAGAGGAGAGGAGAGGAGAGGAGA
>NW_025397680.1:0-3140 GCF_016433145.1 Gracilinanus agilis | reverse complement strand
TTTCTTTCTTTCTTCCTTTCTTTCTTTCTTTCTTTTTCTTCCTTTCTTCTTCCCTAGGTTCTCCCTATTCACTTCCAACTATCAGAATTTTTAGCATCCTTCAGAGTTCAACTCAACCATCACTTGCTCCAGAGAGGTCTTTCCCTATTGCCCTTCATCCCACTGCTAAGGATCCCCTCCCCATTGCTTTATGCATTTTTTTTCCTTAGACTCTTACTTTCCATTTTAGTAACAACTCTAAAACAGAAGGACAAAGGCTAGGCATATGGGGTTACACAGGTCCAAGGTCACACAGCTAGAAAGGGTCTGAGGCTGTATTTGAAATCCCGATATTTTGCTCTATCCATGTGCCATTTAGCTGACCCTGGGTGTGTTTATTTATACACATGTTCCTCTTCCCTGTTAGAATGTGAGATTTAGAGCTTCTGTAGAAGGGATGTCAGAAGCCATCTAGACCCTACCTCCTTCATTTTACAGATGAGGAAACTGAGGCTCCAAAGATGAAATGACTTCATGAAATGGTCATATAGAGAGCAGCTATCAGAGGTGGTGTTTGAACTGATAACCTCTGACTCCATAACCTAATATAGTGTCTAGAACATGGGAAGTGCTTAATTAATGCTTTGGGCAGTTAAGTAGCACAGTTTTGAGGCAGTTAGATAGAAGACCAGGTCTGGATTTAGGAAGACCTGTGTTCAAATCTAGCCTCAGCTACATACTTACTATGTGACCCTGGGCAAGTCTCTTCACCCTGTCTGCCTCAGTTTCTTCATTTGAAAAATGAGCTGGAGAGGGAAATGACCAACCACTCCAATATTTTTGCCAAGAAAACTCCATATGAGATCATGGAGAGCTGAGCATCTGACTCAACTCAACTGACTGAACAACCAAACATAATTATCAACTGATTGATTGAATTGTAGAGACGAATCCATGGAAGGAGCTTCCACACTAGAATTTCCCAGATCAATAAAATAACAATCTGAATCTAAGAATAATGATGATGATGATGATAAATATGTAATAATAATTCAAAAGTGTCTGAATCTGGGTTAGACTTACTTTTTCTTTAAAAAAAAAAGTTTGAATCCCTTCTTTTCTGACTTAGAATTTAATAGTAAATATTGCTTCCAGAACAAAAGAGTGATAAGAGCTAGGTAACTGGGTTAAGTGACTTACCCAGGGTCACACAGTTGGGAGGTATCTGAGGGCAGATTTGAACCCAGGACCTCCTCTCTCCAGGCCTGGCTCTCCATCCACTGAGGCACCTAGCTGTCCCTAAACTTGCATTTCCAAAGAATTTTTTTTCTTAATTCAGCAAATTATTTAAAACTGTGAGCTTGTGCAGATGGCACAGGATGGTTTGGGCATGGCCCAGATTTGACACTGTCTACAAGGGCTTCCTCAGCCCAAGGCCCCCCACAGCTCCCGGCAGACCCCCAGCAGCCTGAGGTTACCACCAGAATTCAGTCTTCCTTTTCTGTTGTCCTCTTCCCAGAAGTGAAAGGTGTTGGGGCCCCAAGCCTGCCTCCGGCTGCCGAGGGCCCCCCGGCTGATCTGCTGGCTGCTGCCAGGCTCCCGGTGCAGTTGGCTTGTGGTTGATGACTCAAAAGAGAAGAGATTCTAAAATAAACAGTCTGACAGTCCCAGGCAGGAGCCCCCGCTGTCTGGGTGACAGCCCTCTGGGCTCAGAATCAGGAAAAGGGGAACCCAGAACACACTCCCTAAAACCTTCTCTGCCTCTTGGGGCAGGAGGTGACTCTCCCAGGGGAAGAAGCAATGGGTGATCCAGGCTACCAGGGCTTGGGCAGCACAGGGTGCATTGTACCCAGCATAGCTGGGAGGGTCCTTAGGACCGGGAATGAGAGAACTGGGTGGGGACCTTAGAACACTGAATTCAGAACTGGGAAGGGTCTTTATACCGGGAATGTCAGAAATGGAGGGGGATCGGGGAGGACCTGAGAACATTGAATGTCAGGGCTGGAAGAGCCTTACAAAAGGGAATATTTGAGGGGCAGCCGGGTGGCTCAGTGGCTGGAGAGTCAGGCCTAGAGAGGGGAGGTCCTAGGTTCAAATCTCATTACAGATTATTTCCCAGCTGTGTGACCCTGGGCAAGTCACTTGACCCCCATTGCCTAGCCCTTACCATTCTTCTGCCTTGGAGCCAATATGCAGTAATGATTCTAAGATGGAAGGTGAGGGTTTAAAAAAAAAAAAGAAAAGAAGGAAATGTTTTCCTTCTGATGGACCTCTGAGACCATCTCAAACCCCCCCTCACCCCCCATTTACAGTTGAAAGCACTTGAGGCCCTCCCTTGTATCATTGACTGAGAGTCCTCCGCACTCCCCCGTGCTAGGCTTAGCTTCAAGGACACTTTACTTTCCCTGGTGACACAGAACCAGAGTGAAGATGGCAGCACCAACCCAGATCATAATATTGTGACACTGAGGCCGCTGAGCCCCAGGGCTCTGCAGGTGCTTGTGGCTGCTGATTGCGGCTCAGGCAGAGGGCTGGGGCCTCAGGCCTCGGATGCATTCACTGTGTGGGCTCCGGAAGCCCAGATCTCTGGCCTGCCCCCTCCCCAAAGGGCCACTGAGGTGGAATACAAACATTTCTCCCTGCCTTCCCTTCAGAGGGTCCAGATTCAGGCCCCATTTCTGCCCGGGACAACTTCTGAGATCCTGGACAAGTGGCCTCAGTTTCCTTATCTGTAAAATGAGGGTCATGATATGTTATCCACCCCCCTTCCCGAAAGTCTTCTGCTGCTACATCATGATGTGGCAATGACTAAGAGTGTGCTTGGGGTTCTTCTAATGTTTTCAATTGTACCCTTCAAAACTAGCCATAAAGACAAACAAATACACATATAAACTGAGGGATAAAATCTTACACAAACCTTTAACATTTAATGAGGCAGAACCAAATGATTCAATAACAAAGGGGGAAAGGGTTTTTTGCATTTTCTCTCTCATTCCAGATCTTTTTGAATTTTTATTACTCTTGGCTTTATTCTCTTTTTTCTCCCTTCCTTCTTTATCCATCTCTTCCTTTTTCTTCTTTTTGCTTTCTTCTTCCCTCCTTCCTTCCTTCCTTCCTTCCTTCCTTCCTTCCTTCCTTCCTTCCTTCCTTCCTTCCTTTCC
>NW_025397679.1:0-3845 GCF_016433145.1 Gracilinanus agilis | reverse complement strand
GTTCCGGCTCTCGGCTCGCTGGCCCAGCCTCTCCCTCCCTCCACGAGGCTCGGGCTGAGCCTCCTCCCTCTCGTGGCTCCAGGGGCCCGGTACGACGACCAGACCGATCCGGCGGAGAAGGAGGACGACAGAGTCGCCCCGGGCGCTAGCCACACGTACGTGTGGCGGGTCCTGAAGGAAAACGGCCCCATGGACCACGACCCGCCGTGCCTCACCTACTCCTATCTCTCCCACGTGGACACCGTGAAGGACCTGAACACGGGCTTGGTCGGGGCCCTGCTGGTCTGTAAAGAAGGTACGTGGCTCCGCGGATGGAGAGGCGGCAGGGCCTGGCGGGCCTCCCCCCATTGCCCGGGACGGGCGCTAAGAGGGAAGAAGAGGAGACGAGCGGGCAGGCAGGCAGGCAGGGAGAGGCAGCCCAGGAAAATGGCCCGAAGCTGCTCCTGGGGGGCCTCGCCGGCCCTCAGTAGACGAGCAAGGCCAGAGCCCGGGTCTGAGCCCAGCGGCTCTGCGATGCCATTCCCGGGGGCGCCCCTGGGACATTGCGCAGGACGAAGAAGGGCCGGCCGGCCGCCCTTTCCTCCTCCTCCCCTCCTCGGCCTTTGGCAGCTGGAGCAAAGCCCCTGCTGGGGAGTGAACGGAGCCTGCCGCTGCCGTGGCTGCCCTCTTGGGCTTAGCCTTCGCCAGGAGGCAGAACTGCCCGTGGCGCGGCCCCTCCCCCAGCCGTGTGGCCCACCGAAGGTGTCGTCTCCTCCCTCTTAGGAAGTCTGGACAGAGACAGGACTCGGCACCTACAGGAGTTCGTGCTGCTCTTTGCCGTCTTTGATGAAGGTGAGCCCCCGGAGCAGCCCGGGCCGGAGCGACGCCAAAGACCCTCATTCACGGCTGCAGGGAGGGGCCCGTCTGGTGGCCAACCCTGTGAAGGCTCGGCAGCGGGCTCGGGTTCCACTCGGGTCAGGGTTCTTCCCTTTGGAGCGGCCGCTGATGCGGGAGGAGGGGACGAGGGACCCGACCGAGCGCCTCCTGTCTGCCCTCTCTCTCTCCCCAGGGAAAACGTGGCATTCCGAAGCCCACGGCCCGGAGGCCCAGGCTCAGGCACCCGGTCCCCCGGCCAAGAAGCCACACCCCAAAGTGCACACGATCAACGGCTACGCCAATGGGTCTTTGCCAGGTAGGTGAGAACCTTCCCAAGAGCCCTTGGGGCCATTCTAGAGGCCATTCCAGGCCAGGCCCGGGAGCGCTTAGGACCGCTTGGAATTTGGCGCTCCCTGCGCGGGGCCTCCGGGGTGTGCCTCGGAACCAGAGAGGGGGCTGACCGTAATCCAAGGGGAAGACGGGCGCCGGGAGCCAGGAGCAAACGGGGAAGGCTTCCTGGAAGAGGGGGGCGACCCACAGATTCATTCTGGGGGCTCCTTCAGTGGCTTTGTTTGTCAAGGCCACGGAAGCAAACTTTTCTGATATTCGTTCGGAAAAGGTGGAATTCCAAATTGTCTCGCTCGTCCCTCCGCTGGCCTCCCCTTAAGAGGGCAAACAACACGCGAGACATTTCTGTGTTAGCGAAAGAAAACGCCGACCCGAACCCCAGCGAGCGGCATTCTGTGCTCACACGCCGGCGGCTCCTTCTCCGGAGCAACGTCGACACCAATTCATTCTTTTTTTTTAATTTTTTAAGCCCTTCACTTCTGCGTATCAGCTCCTTGGTGGAAGAGTGGTCAGGGTGGGCCATGGGGGTCAAGGGACTTGTCCAGGGTCACCCGGCTGGGAAGTGTCTGAGGCCGGATTGGAACCCGGGACCTCCCGTCTCTAGGCCTGGCTCTCAACCCACTGAGCTACCCGGCTGCCCCCTGACACCAACTCATTCTTGCAGCAAGTGCAGGATTCTAAGAGGCCTGGCGCAGGCAGGCGAGGGGCCGGCCGGTTCCAGGGACGCAGATGGGGGATGGGATGCCAGCTTCGCCGGAATCGTGGCCAGTGCCACGCCACTGGTGCAGGGGTGCCACATGCTTAGAACAGAGCAGTGAGTGTGAGAGCCGAGTGAGGGTGGAGGCCGGCTTCGAGGGACACCGACGGGGGGCTGCCGGGGTCGGTGAAGAGGCTGCAGATGGAGATCTGGGATAAAAACGGAGAGCCAGAAGGGGCTCGTGCGGCCACGTCCTCCAGTCTAGACGCTCAGTCCCCTGGAGACGTGGCTGGCTAGGGACGGAGACACAGAGACAGAGGATGGACGGACGGACGGACGGAGGGAGACACACACACACAGAGAATGAGAGCGAGAGGAGGGGAGAGGAGGGAGAGAGGGACGGGGCGGAAGCTACAGGCTTGGGAGTTCCTGGCCTTGCCACGCTGGAGCCCTTGCTTCCGTGGATGGGGGCACCAGGAGACAGAAGAGGGTCCAGGCCAGAGTCTTGCCGGATTTCCTCTGGAGGGGGGATGTGGAGGATGGGCGCAGGAAGGGAGACTCCCGAGGAATGGGGAAGAGCCGTGCGAGGGAAGCTGAGGAAGAAGAGGAGCCGGGCCTTCGGAATGGCCGAGGAGGGACGGGGAGGAAGCCGAGGCGGCCAGCAGAGACGCTCAGCTGGGAGGAGGAGGAGGAAAGCTCGAGGAGGGGAGCACGAGGGACAGGATGGGGGCGAGTCCAAGGCAGAAAAGGAAGCCCAAGGGGAGCCGCAGTCTCCCAAAGGCAAGGCTGGGCATTTAGGGGTGCCCGGTAGAAAGAGCCCTAGTTGGAGAGCGAAGAGAACTGAGATGGCGAGGAAGCCGAAGAGGCGGGTTCTAATCCCGGCTCCGGATGACACCAGGCGTTGTCTCTGGGCTTCCAGAAAACGAAGGGCTGCAGCCAGATTGCTTCTTTACCTTGAACTCTGGGGTGTCTCAGAATTCCAGCCCCAGCTCGGCCACTGAGCGAGCATGGACGAGGGCAGCGAAGCCCCTGAGCCTCGGTCACCTCGGCTCCTAGCTGGGTGAACTTGGGCAAGTCCCTCCCCTTCCCTCGGCCAGGGCATACGGTGGGGACCTTTTGGCTCATCTCACAGCAAAGGCCACGACAGATGCCAGCGTGCTTCGGGCCTGTTGGCCGGGCGGGTGTCCCGGATGGCAATATCACCCTTCCCGGAGTGGGGCAGCCCTTCTGAGCGGAATGAACCCCCCGGCCCTAGAGGGCCAGCTGCCCAGCCAAAGCTCTTCTCTGAGACTCACTCGACTAGATCACGTCCCTCCTCTGACACTCAGTTTCCTCAGCTGTAAAATGGGACTTTCGAGGGTTGTGCTGAGGTGCTCTGCGGACCCTCGAGGCCCTGGAGAAATGGGAGAAGTCGTTACGGTAGTCCGGCGTATCCGAGCTCAGAGGGGGAGCCTGATAGGGTAGCTCTCCGGTCCCTTCCAGCCCTCCTGCTTGCTCTGGGGCAGCTCCTTGTCCGGCCCCTGCCACGTGGACCCCGAGGCCTGTTCCGGCGGTCCCCTCCCTCCGAGGGCCCCTTCAAATCCCCGGGAAGTGGGGACGGGGAGGGAAGGCTCAGGAGAGCCAGCCAGAGAGGAGCGAGGCCAGGCTGGCTGCATCTTCTTCCTACGTAGCGGAGAGCTCGGGCAGTGTTGAGGGGAGGCGAGAGGACGGGAAGGCCGGGGCTGAGTGTGCTCCGGGCTCTACCAGGGGCCCTTTTCGGGCCCGCCCCATGGCTCCTTCTGGGCGAGGGGCTGCCTCGGTGCCTGAAATCTCGAAATGGGAGCAGAACGGCTAAGAGAGGCCACCGTGGGAGCGGAGCAGTCGGGCACAGGGGGGCAGACAGCAGAAGGGGGTCCGGAGGCAGCGGGTGAATGGCCGGGGGATGGGCTGGGGAAGGCAGGCGGAC
>NW_025397678.1:0-9447 GCF_016433145.1 Gracilinanus agilis | reverse complement strand
ATTATATTAAATTATATATTAAATTTGCTATAGATAATAAGTTATAGATTAAAAAAAGAAAGAAATGGAATTGGATTACTAAACATTTATAAAGAAAGCATTGAAAGAAAAGGGATGTTATCACTCTCCGAATATCCAATTTCAAAATTTTGAGACAACGAAGCAAAGAAAGAGAAAAAGACAGACATTGAATGACAGAAATGAGGACAGACAGTTAGAAATAAGGGTGCTGGGTTACTTAGCAATTTTTTAAAGTTATGAACAGAGCATTATAACTATTACTGTTGCTTTCAGCAGGGCATATGACTTTCCCACTCCTCATAAAGCAGTCAGCTTTCCTAAGACAACAAACTCCAGTTTTTGTAAGCCACCTTTCCCCTTGAGAAATTCCTTTCAGTTTGGAGAAAAATATTAGTAGATTCTGCTTAAGTGCTGGTGACTTTGAACCAGCCACAGCAGCCCACTTGCATGTCTTCCTCTGTACCATGAGGAAATTGGACTAGACGAACTTTAAGGTCCATTCTATCTCAACAGATTAAGAGAGCTGAGAAGTCCTTTGTGGTGTCTAACAGAGACCTCTGCTGGTTGATTTGGGCTCCATGAATTCTACCCATTTCTTTTGTCAACTAGAATCAATTTTATTGAAAAGGAATAAACACAGTTTTGTAAATTCAAGGAAGCAAAAGGGACCTTAGAGATCCCTTGCCCTTTCATTTTAGAGATGAATAAAATGAAGTCAAGGAAGTAAAGTGATTTGGGACTCCTTGTTACCATATATGAATACCAAATTCAAAATGCAGTACAATCTATACAAAAACAACAACTCAAAACAAATCCATCTTATTCTAATAGGTGTTTCTGTTCCTAAAGAGTGGAGTGCTCTACTTCTAGGGATTCTTACATCTGGCTTTCAACTCTAGTTCTTAATATAGATAGCATGAGAATGAGAAGATATGTGGTCTAGACCCAGTTAGCTAACTGACGTTGGGTGGATGACTGACACTTTCTGAACTTGGAATTAGGAAGACCTGCATCAGAATCCAGCTTCGGATACTTACTAGCTATGTATCCCCTTCACTTCTTCCTGCCTCAGTTTCCTCTTCTGTAAAATGGGCAAAACATTACCTATATCCCAAGGTTGTGATGAAGACAAAATAAAATTATATTTAGGAAGCACTTTGCAAACCTATATTATATATAAACCAATTGTAAAAGGGAAAAAGGGTTTTACTTTTGGTTGGATATTAATATTTAAAGGTGTGGTCACCAAGGAACTGAATAAATACCAATTCCTAAAATGATTTTAGTAATTTATTTACAAAATATAGGAGAGAGTGGAAGTAGAGAGATGAGAAGAGGGTAGAATAAGAGATCTAACTTAATGAACTAGATTTGTATTCATGTCTGGGTTTTACTCTGATAGGGCTCCAGAGGCCCAGCTAGAGAGCCTAAAAGCCAACTGACAAGGGGTTTAGCCATGAGGGCTTCTCCCAATCAAGGGAGCCTCTGGGAGGCTAGTGTTTCCAGGGAGGTTAAGGTAGTCAGCTTTCTATACTCACCACATGTAGTTCTAAGGAAGAGATTTAAGAACAGTCCTACCAAGGTCTCAGGTCCAGCAAGCAGTGTCTCCAACTTGTCCTCCAATTCTAGGATACAAACAAGAACTCTCTGACAGGAAGTTGTCACTCCCTTTTAAAAAGTGCTTCTTTTGTGTCACTTCCTGTGTCTTCCTCTTAATTTACGTGTCCAATCACAACAAATGCTTTGCTTAGGACTGCCCAGGAGGTAGTCAGTAGATTTTGATTTTTCACTCACTCTAGCACACGTGGGTTACAACCTCCCAACTTGTGAATTAAGTGGGGATGTTCTCACCTTTGGTGATTAGATTAAAATTGGGCAGGGCAGATTTAATTTAATTATCACACAATGTAATAATAATTTAAAAAACCCATATAATTGCTAGTTATTATTATTATTATTATTTAAATAAGGAGGTTTGCTAAATCATACTAAAGACATAAGTTTGAATGATGACTTCATCACTTACTATGGGGAGAACTTCCCGAAGAGTATACATCCATACTTCCCTTGGCAGTGGGGGGTTGAGGCATGGAAGGGGAAGGAGACTGGTTGCATAGGCAGATTGTAATATGTTTCCTAGGCACTCCTAGTTCTTGTTATACTACTGACAAGTAGTAGGCATATTCCAAGACTGGGGTGATTTGGGCATACTCTTGAAAATTCTAATGGTTCTCAACATCAACCTACCTCTACAACAACTCCAGAGGCCATCTAATCCAACTCGTATTTGAAAATTCCCAAGATTGTTATACTCTCTGGTTGCGACTTTATGGCAGAAGCTACAGAGAACACCATGAGCCAAGGTTGTTCTCTGAGGGCCAGCCTTTATTAGATGGTTGAAATTTCTTTTTAAATCTTGATTTTCCTAATGAACTCTGTTACTTTGTGTGAATAGCCAAGAAACTCCATGTTCTCCCTTCTCCTCATCCCAGACCATTCTTGATATTTCCTACTTTCCCTCCCTGTTAGTCAGTCACCCTAATTTGACTCATCAGTCAAATTCTACTTTTCTGCAAGAAAAAGTAAGCTCTTCAAAAAGTGATCTTCAGAACTACAGGTGTGACTTGAATCCAAACAGATGAGAATCGAGGCAAGAAGACCTAAAACCTTTGGGTTCCCAAGGCTTCCTGTCCATCTTCATTTTAAAGGAAACATCTCACAGATGACTTTTCTTTTACTATCATGTACCATGTGACTCAGGGTAAGTCCCCAGATTGCTGCGAATTTCATTTCTTTTACTTGAACACAGGGTGATGTTTGGGTTGTTTTTTTTTCCTCATTGAAAATCACTGTTACCGAGCATGGGCAGGATAAAAAGGCTAAACAGAATTGCATTTGGAGTTTGTTAGGAGAAAAAGGAAAGAAATGGACAAATCAAAGAAGACTGCTAAGATTTCAGCTAGTTGGTATCCTGATCAATCATGAGGCAGCCCTGGTCCTCAAGGAGTTGGCAATCTCAAAGAAGAGGCAAGAATTATGTGCATGAAATAGTCAGCGAACAGCCCAAGATTGTATATAAATTAGTACTAAAGTTTAGCTATCTCAGTAATCATAATGACATCTTTAGTACTTTAAAGTTTGAAAAGAACTATACATATGTCATCTTATTGGAGTCCCCAAAAATTGTGTGAAGTAGATACTAAAAGTACAAGTGTCTCTCTATTTTCCTTAACTGGAGCCACTGGAGAAGGAAATGGTAAACCATTCTAGTATCTTTGTCAAGAAAACCCCATGGATAGCTATGGTTCATGGGGTCAAGAAGAGTTGGACAGGACCGAACAAGAACAAAATATACATTATCTCACTAGGTCCCCAAACAATCTTGTGAAGTAGATACCAAACATACTAGTGTCTTTATCCTTAATTCTAGGAAACCGAGTCTCAGAGAAGTAAAGCAACTTAACCATTGTCATATAACTGGTATCAAAACCACCATTTGAACCCAGGATTCCCAGATTCCAAGCCTAACACTCTATAATCTATAGTCCTACAAACCATTAAAGCTATTTAGAGTCTTGAAAAAAGAGTGTATGTTCAGGGAAGACTTCTGGGAGGAAGTAGAGCTTGGGATAAAGCTTGAGTTGGGTATTGAAGGATAGACTTTGGACAGTTAGGTGGTACAGTGGTACGCAGTGGTACTATGAGCACCAGGCCTACAGTCAAGAAGGCCTAAGTTCAAATCTAGTCTCAGGCACTTACTTGTGTGACTCTGGGCAAGTTAATTAATCCTATTTGTCTCAGTTTCTTCATCTGTAATATAAATTGGAGAAGGAATAGGCAAAAATTCCAGGCCCTACACCAAGAAAACTCTAAATGGGCTCATAAACAGTTGAATATGACTGAAATGACTGAACAACCAGGCTTTGGATAGCTGAAGGAGAGAGATCTTGGCAGATGGTCTAAAATAGGTTAAGGGTAACCTATAAGCCTTAAACCTGTTGATGAGGTATCTATCCCAGGCATGTGAAAACTTCCCTGGTGAAACAGTGGGATGTGAACAATTTGTTCCAACAGGCCATGAAGGTGGCAGAGCTTGGTCAGACATGAAAAAATGCTAAGGTCATCCACTGCATCCTGAGCCACTGCCAGTTGTCCTTACTTTTGCCTTACCAGTGGACTTGTATGACTGACAAAAAATGAGGCTGACAATTTTGTGCCACTCCACCTTACTTAAATTCAATTTAGTCTCAAGTCAAAAGATATCACCCATTAAAATTACCATTTTAATACTTTGTTAGTATACTATTCAATTATTTTATTATTTCACTATATAACTATGTGCAGATTTAGAGACAACTTTATCCCAAATGTTCGTAAGAACCATTTGTGCCTTCTGAGCTCATATTGATCAGTCACAGTTGGATGTACTGTACATTAACTTCAACATAGTGATATCATTTTGATCCTCTTTGAGTACAAAGAATAATAATCAGTTTTTTGGAGAGAAAATTGATAGGAAGGTATAATCATGTGTGGTAGGTGCTTAATAAATGCTTGTTACTTCCCCTTTTTCTCTAGATGAACAGCCTGGAAGGGTTGTTTCATGAAGATTTTCCCCTCTGGGGCCCACCTCTAACACACAACCCTCACATATATCCTATGTGATACCTATTGGAACTATCTTCCCAAGGTATGCAGAACTGACAGTGCCACATCTCTGGACTTATAGTTTTCCTCTTTGCTTGTTTCAGTTCCGTGCAGTTTAGTAGAAAGAGAGCTGGGCCTGCAGTCAAAAGATCTGAGCTCAGCTACTTTTTGCCTAGTGGAATTTTGGTAGGGATTGAAATAATATATGTTTAGGGAAGACTTCCTGGAGGAGTTGAGAGTTGAGTTAGGCCTTAAAGAATGAGTAGATTTTGGAAAAGTGAAGGAAAATATTATGGGGGAAAAAAAATCTCCTCTTTGAGTTCATATCGTAGGTAACTACTGCCAAGATAAATCTACTACAATATAGAAATTATACAAGTAAGAAAAATGCAGGTTTTATTATTATGTTTATGTATGGGTATAAGTATCAGACAAAAAAAATCTGGACCTTGATTAAGATTCTAACAAGGCCTTTTATAGACAAATTTATGTCAGAATAACAGAGAATTCTTTTATATATTGTAATCTTATACACCCTTCTTAGGCCAGAAAAGTTAAAAAAAGAAGATGAATAATCCCATTCTTCTTCCACTATTATAAGAATTGATCAAATTTAGTTAAACAAAGTCATAATCTTATATATCCCTTAAGGAAATAGACTTAGTTAAATCAATGTCTATAGGAGAACTAAGTTGTTACACATTAAACTACATTGAGAGGGTTTCTAAATGGGCTGATTGAAGGAGGGGATTTATATGTCCCCAAGGAATGAGGGACAGTTGAGGTTCTTCCTCTATTTCATTACTTCTTATCTAAAGAATTTTTTAAAGTCTTAAGTGAGTTTTTATATGCCACGGGACAGGCTGATCAGGTGAGGTTAATATTAACAGAAGGAAGGTTTTCAGTTAACCAAAAGTTGCAGCAGGAATGGTCAGTCCTGAGCCCCAAATGATGAAAGTTCATAAAAGAAAATAAAAAATAAAAAATTTTCATTCTAGGAGTAAAAGTATAGTAGGTGGAGACAGAGATCCAGGGATGAGTACAACATATCCACAAGACAAGGGAAAGCTAGTTGGCACGTTGTAATGGGATCACAGGTTCATAGATTCAGACCTGGAAGGGAACTTTGAAGTCATCTAGTCTAACCCCCTCATTTTGCAGAAGACCTTCATTTAGATGATGAAAAAGTTCATTTTTATAGCAGTCCAATTTACAATGACTGATTCATTCATTTATGGAATATAAATCTAGGTCCTTTGACTCTAAAGTCAAAATTCTTTCCACAGTACCAGTAGGACATTATCAAAGAAAGACAAAGCTGTACCCTGAGTTTAAAATCTCCCTCAAGGGGCTGTGGGCAGAGAGTTCCAAGCCAGTCCTGCACTATCATTTAGGGTAGCTATGTTTGGAACTATAACTCCAAAGCAACAAAAATATCCTTTTGTTGTTAAGTCCATGGCAACACCCCCTGCCCATCTTACCAAATGCAGAACTCACATTTATGAAGTCCTTAATTTACAAGCACTGAATTTACTAAGGGTTCTCCTACTTACAAATGGCTATGCCACAGTTTCAGTGGCCACAGCCCTTATAAAGCACTTGGAACATTTAGAGAATGTATATGGGCTTGGAAATAGAGGAAGAGAAGATGCAGGAAAAGGCAGTTGTTCATTTAGGCAACCTGATGCTGAGGGCGGTTTCCCAAGCAGAGACTTCCAACTATTTTTGTGATTGCCTAATTTTACTTTGTTAAGCTATTTGCAAAGGAATCAATTTATTTAGGCTAATGAATCACATTTTTAAAAAATCTAAGGTATTCTTGGAGGGATTAGGGAATCTTAATCATTACATAATATCATGAATTAGCTCAACCCTATTATTTTCTTCCTCATTTCTCTAGAGATGAACTGCTTTAAGGAAATAAATTTTAGTTTGGAGGAGGGATTGCCAGATCTTAGATTTAGAGTTGTAAGGGATCTCAGAGGCCATATAGTACAAACCTTGTTTTATAGAGAAGGAAATAATAGCCAAAAGAGGTTAAATACTTTGTCCAGAATTGTGATAAGTACCAATTTAGGTAAAATTTTTCCCTCTCCCCCACCTCCCAGTGTTCTCCACTATGTCACAATGTCTCTTCTTTGGGATATTTTTTTTTGTTTCTTTTTTTTTGGGGGGTGTTAATTTTAATAAATTTCCATATAAGTTTTCCAAAGTTATATGATCCATATTGTTTACCTCATTTCTTCCATTCTCCTTCCGGAACTGACCAGCAATTCAATCTGGGTTATACACGTATTATCATGCAAAACATATTTCCTTATTATTTATTTTTGTAAGTGAATAATTTCATAAAACCCAAATCCCAAAACATATATCTATATACAAGTGATAAATCATATGCTGTTATCTGCATTCCTGATGCAATGGTTCTTTCTCTGAAGGTGGTTAGCATTCTTTTTCTTAAGTCCTCAGAATTGTCCTGGATCATTGTATTGCTGTTAGTAGCAAAGTCTAATACATTTGATTATTCCACCAAATTGCAGTTACTTTGTATAATGTTCTCCTGTATCAGTTCACGTAGATCTTTCCAGCTCTTTCTGAAATCATCCTGTTCATCAGTCCTTATAGCACAATAGTATTCCTTGTCTATCATATATCACAATTTGCTGAGCCATTCCCTAACTGAGGTACATTCCTTTAGTTCCCAATTCTTTGCCCATAAAAAGAGCAGCTCTAAATATTTTTCTTCAAACAGGTCCTTTCCCATTTTTAAAAATCTCTTTGTGATACAGACCTAGTAGTGGTATTATTGAATCAAAGATTATACATTCTTTTATAACCCTTTGAGCATAATTCCAAATTACCCTCCAGAATGGTGGGATCAGTTCACAATTCCACCAGCAATGCATTAGTGTCCCTTCTTTGAGAAATATTAAACACAATTTTAAAATTCAGTTTTGAAATTCTGTCTTAAGCCAGCCATGGTGCCAAGACATAAGGAAGGGAAGAAAGCTCCTTTTTTTTTGGTTATTTCCCCCAGCCCCAGGAGTCCTAGAACTCAGGCATTTTAGTACATCTATACTAGGAAGTAGCTACAGTGTTGGTTAAATAGGCTTTTATGGATTGGCCTGGAAAACCAACAATCAGTTAAAACCAATTTATGAAGTTGAACATGTTCTTTCACTAAATAGAGGACTAACTTTGTGTTAACTTATTGTTTAAAGATGAAAGTTGTCAACTTGAAAAAATAATCAAAACTACAGAGTACCATTAAGAACAGATCTTTAATCAGGATAAGAGAGACAAATGATCAGAGACACAATGCAGAGCCAACCACCATGGGCCACATCTAGGGAAAAACTGACTAATATAATTCCTGGGAATTTCTACTGAATTGCAGAATTTGGGGTCCTATATATACTTTAGGGAGTACAGGAAAGGAGGGACAGCCAAGTGGTTGTTGCATTAATGCTTTAGACAGAGAAGGAGGCCAGAATACCTGGGAGGTCTAGATACAATAGGAGAGATTAAGAAGACTAAAAGCATGCTTATGATTTGGTTGTATCAGATGATTCTGTTTAGGGTGATCAAGAGGGCTTGAGAATTAAGTACATTTTTACAACTCTTCTTCAGGGCAGAGGTGCAAATTCTAGGAGCTAGACAAAATGTATTTATAATTAATTCAGCTCATTCAATCTTTTGTTTCAATCTGAAGAGAGTCAGTAATGGGAATAACTAAGACCATCAAAGTGAAATAAAATAAATATATTTTGACCTAGCAATTGTTTTTGAGCTCCTCTCCTTCTTTCTTTCCTCTTCTAGCAAGTGAAGGGTCTATATAAGACCAGGGTTGGTGATCAGTGAATTAAAAGTAAAATTAATTAGTGTTATGATTAAAATTCTCTGGAGAATGTACCTCAATTTCTAATGATTTATTAAATAATAAAAAGCAGTCCAGAGAAAGAAAAAGTATGTGGCCCACCAATTCTCTTTGAAGCCTCTTTCTCAAGTCGGCTGTTGCACCAGCCCTGAGCCAGACCTTGGGTGTGCAAGTGCTCTCTTAGTCATTTCCTCCATGATTCCAAGGCAAGAAAACTCCACTTCCTTCCCCTGTTCCAGTTTATGCTCCTTATGATGTCCTTTTTCTGAGTCCCTCTGATTTGGAAAACTCTGACCTCAGTAAGGACAAGAAGTGGGTCTTCCAGATACCAGGAGTCACCGCGAGGTCTTCAGAATGACTGTACAATGCTGGCACAACATTTCTGAGCATGGTGGACAAGACAGAAGATTCCACAAATCACCACAGAGAGATACAGTTTGGAGGTTCAGAAGTAAGAGGTTTTGCTTTAAAATCAAAAGGTTGTCTCAGAGTGCCCAAAAGAGGTACTGATTAATATTGGATTTCCACATTAGAAAGACACAGGAAGGCAGTGTGATATGTTGGAAAGACTGGTAAATTTGTAGTTAGAGGAGCTGAGTTCAGATTCTCACACCTGTATGGCCTTACACAAGTTATTTTTATCTTTCTGGGCCTTGGTTCCTACATCTGTAAAATGAAGAGTTTGGAGTATATTAGAGGTTCTTAGTTTTTTTGATGTTATAGATCCCTTTGAAGTCTGGTAAAGCCTATGGATCTCTGCTCAGAATAATGTTTCGAAAGACATTCAATGAACTACATAGGGTTATAAGCAAAAATAATTATGCTGAAGTAATTATTTATGTATATGTGTATAAACACATTATGTGGGCATATATGTATGGGATTATATATATATATAT
>NW_025397677.1:0-1931 GCF_016433145.1 Gracilinanus agilis | reverse complement strand
GAGGAGGGATGTGCCAGATCTTTGGGCCAGCAAAGGGGAGGTCCTATATTGGAGTTGAATATGACCAAAGGCCCCAAGAGGTCTGGTCTAAGATCCAATGGAGAAAAAGCTAGTGACAGCAAAGCTGGCCGCGTTTAGACCCCGAAATCAAAGAATCTCAGGTGCAGAAGAGACCACCTCGGTGGCCACCAGGCCCAAAGTACAGAGAACGAGGATCGCCTCGACGCCATCCCAAACAAGTGGGCCTGCGGCCTCTGCCTAAAGCCATCAAGTAAGGAACGACTCACTACCTTCCAAGACCACAGAATCCCCTTTTGGATTTGTTATTTTATTTACTATTTTTTTTTTTACTATTTATTAGGTGATGTTCCCTGAAATTCGGTCCCAACTGGCTTCTTTGCAACCTCTACCTATTGCATGGCCCAAACACAGCAAGTCCACTCCCTCTTTCACAAGACAGTCCATCAAATACTTGAGTGTAGCTCTCATTCCCTCGTCCCCCAGCCTCCTGCCTCCGGGGTGAACACCCCTCCTTCCTTCAACTCATGCGTAGGTGGGATTTCATTGGTAAAGGGAACTTCCTGTAGTGGAAATACCTTCTACCAATGCAGGTCTGACACCTTCACTGAGAATTCTCATCTAAGAGCAGAGACACTTACCTGGGAGTCCATGAGTTTATTTTAAAACACATTTTAATAACTATATATATATATATATATTTAGGGTTAGGGTTAGGGTTAGGGTTAGGGTTAGGGTTAGGGTTAGAAATCGGCGTGGAAAACTGGCTTCCTTTGTAACCTTCTGCATCTTATTTGATGCATTTTAAAATATTATTCTAAGAAGGCGTCCACAGACTTCACTAGACTCCCAAAGTGGATCCGTGACACATAGAATGATTAAGAAGCTCTGTCCTAGGTTCAAATCCGGCCTCAGATACTTCCCAGCTGGGTGACCCTGGGCAAGTCCCTTGACCTCCATGGCCCACCCTTACCACTCTTCCACCAAGGAGCCAATACACAGAAGTTAAGGGTTTAAAAAAAATTTAAAAAAAGAAGCCTTGTCTTAGACAGCTACCTAGAACAGTAAGAGGTTAGTCAACTTGCTTAGCATCAGTCAGTAGATATGGAATAGAAGTGGCCCTTGGAAGTAGCCCAGGGCTACCAGGTTTCAGGGCTGGCTCTCTATCCACTACTCCATGTTGCCTTGACGAATGTTTGTACCACTAAAAACTTGGCTACTAGGATCAAGACAATGATCCAAGATCATTCCAAAAGACCTGTGATGAAAGATGCTCTCCACCTCGAGAGAGAGAGAGAACTGAAGAGCTCTGAATGCACCGTGAAGTCTACTTTTATTAATGTTCTTCGTTTTTCATTGTTTCATTTTGTTGGTGTTTTCTTTTGTAACAGGGCTAATATGGAAATAATGCTTTGCATGATTTCACACATCTACACCATATCTAATTATTCACCTTATCAAAGAGTGGGGAGGGGCAGGGAGAAAGGAAAGAATTTGGAACTCAAAATTTGAAAAAATGGAGGGGGGTAGCTGGGTGGCTCAGTGGATTGAGAGTAAGGCCAGAGATGGAAGGTCCCGGGTTCCAATCTGACCTCAGACATTTCCTAGCTGTATGACCCTGGGCAAGTCACTTAACCCTCGTTGCCTAGCCCTTACTGCTCTTCTGCCTTGGAACCAATACACGGTATCAATTCTAAGATGGAAGGTGAGGTTGTTTTTTTTTAATTGAAAAAATGAGTGTTAAATGTTTTAAAATAAAAATAATTTTCAAATAATGTTTGCCAACTCCAAATGAAATGTCCCAACTGGCTACAAATTATGAGCCTGCAAAGTCTAAAGTTTGATTTGGTTTCAGTCCTGTTCACATCTGAATAATCAAAGAGTGACCCACCCCACCCCCCGCATGTCCGCTT
>NW_025397676.1:0-2048 GCF_016433145.1 Gracilinanus agilis | reverse complement strand
GCATAGTGTCTGGCACATTATAAGTACTATATAACTATTAGTTGTTATTATTATTGTTATTATTATTATTATTATTATTATTATTAACTGTGTGACCCTGGGAAGTGACACTAGGCACTCTCTATGACTTTAAATTTTAGAAAGTTACAGATCTTCAGTCGTAAAATGAGTGAGTTTCAGTACATTGAAATAACAGGTCTCATCACATCCTAAAATTTGGCTGAGATGTATCTTATATTTAGCACTATATTAGGCTCAATAGGGGAGACACAGCATTAGATATCTTTGCCCTATTGAAACTTATAAAGGAAAAAGTAAGACTTACACATATAAAATAAACATGAAACAATATAATGATTTGACTAAGCTGAGTGCATAAACAAGAGACATAAATAAGTTTGAATAATAGAACTATGGGCGATCAGAAAAGAAAAGGAACAATGACAGATAGAAGGAATAATGCAGAAATGGGCCTTGAGCAAAGCCTTGAAAGAACCACGGAATTTGGTGAGGGAGAGAGAAGCAAAGAGATCATAGCATGATTCAAAACTATGGGCTACCTAAAGCATGATGTTCATTAAGGAATGCAATCAATCTTAATGCCCTCCAAGTCAAAACTATCCATGCTGCTCAATCTTCAAGTCACTGAAGCCAACTTAAGTCTAATTAAACCTTTAGAAGACCTTAATCTCTTCTCTTAACCTCTGAAGCAAAAACAATATCTTTTATTAATTTCTTATAAAATTCTAATATATTCTCCATAGCTGCTCTTGTAAACCTTTTCTTCTCAACTTAAGCAGTCAACTCTTCTGCCACTTATTTTCTCAACTAGAAGATTGCCTCACCACATATTTTTCAGAAAAGATTGAATGTATCTGATTTAAGGTCATTAATCTTCCCTTTAGTAGGACTAACATCTGCTGTGAAGATTTGGCTAATTTTCTTCTTAAAAGACTTTGCAACTATCCTCAAGATGTCATTGGTTCTGGAAATGAAGACCTCGATTGTTAATGCAACTATCTGGTAACTCAGGTATTGAGGCCAAAACATGAGTAGGTAGTAGTTGTTCTCCCTCAGATGTGACCAGCATACCAACATTCCCAAAACAAAAGTAGGGAAACTGAATTCACTGGAAACGATGTATACTTGCTGAGCAACCTTCCAATGTTAAGGCTAAGTAAATCTTTCATTAACCTATTAGATCTTGTGTCTCATCTTGTTCCAATTTGAGATCTGAACACCAGACTAACCTTAATCAAGCATGGATTATAATTAGAATTTAAGCTTTCTCAATTGAAGTATTGCTTCATTTCTTTGCATTTGTATTCCACAAGCACAGTGCTTGACTTATAGTAGACAATAACCATTTGTTTATCGATACCACATTTCTGACAGCTATATGTTCTCCCATTCTTTTCTCATTGTTTTTAATCACCAGGAATGAGCTAGTTAACTCTATTTGTCAAAGTCAGCCCCTCTACTTATGATTCCAAATCTTCTTGCTGCCACTGGGGTCAAGCTTCATTACTCATCGTGCAAAAATGTGTTACATTAACCCAATACCAATCTTTTTTTTTTTTATCCCTACTAACACCTTTGTCTGAGTCACAAAATTTGCTCAGATCTATGCTATTCTTTAAAAAAAATCCCTTGATTTTGCTTTTCCTTAAAAGCATATTCCTTCACTGGCAGTTTTAAAAAGATTAGTTTATACCAGTGATTCCCAAAGTGGGCACTACTGCCCCCTTGTGAGTGCTGCAGCAAGTGATGGCCACACTTTTTTTGTATTACATTCTATTCTGAATTCAATAAATAGTTTCATAATTTCCAGGGGATGCTAAGTAATATTTTTTCTGGAAAGGGGGTGGTAGACCAAAAAAGTTTGGGAACAACTGGTCTATACTGACTATCTCTACTTTCTGTTAAATGACTCACTCTAACCCTTTTCACAGACTGGCTTCCAGAATCACCACTCTACTCGTAGTTCTCTCTAATGTCCCCAATAACCTCTTTTTCTCTAACATAGTCATTTCCCATCATCCTTCATT
>NW_025397675.1:0-3690 GCF_016433145.1 Gracilinanus agilis | reverse complement strand
TATATATATAGGCTTGTTCTCTGATAGGTATTAGAGCCATTCATTCCTTTCCCCCTAAAATAAAGTCATGCTTGGTTTGGGTTTTGATAGTTTTTTAACCAGTTTTGGTCATGTCTGAGTCTGTGTGACCCCATTTGGGTTTTTTTGGCAGAGATATTGGAACAGTTTGCCATTTCCTTCTTTAATTCATTTACAAATGAGGAAACCAAAGCAAACTGGGTCAAGTGGCATCCCCAGGGTTGTACAGCTAGAGTGAGGCAGGATTTGAACTGTGGTCTTATTGTCTCCAGATCTGGCACAGTATCCATTTTGCCACCTAGTTATTCTATTGTGTTACCCCAAATATTGACTTAAATACTTTTCAGTAATTCTCTGTAGCATAAAATTTGATTATGAAAATGAGTGTTCCAATCTAGCCCTAAGTTAAATATATCTGCCTGGAAAAAATAAGAGTGTGACTAACACTAGGGATATGGGGGAGAGTTGAATAAATTGTAGTCAAGGCAATATAGTGTAAACCAGGAAGACTTGGGTTTAAATCCTACCTATGACCCTTAATAGTTGTGTGATCATGGTCAAGTCATTCAATATCTCTAAACCTATTTCTCCAGATATAAAAAAAGGAATAATAATGTTTAAAATATCTGCTTTACCAGGTAGAATCAAATGACAAAATGTGTATCAAATACTTGTGCAAACTTTAAAATATTACACAAAAATCAGAAGTATGGCAGAAGGAGAAGAGGGGCAGACCTGTGAATTTCTCAGGGAAGACATCTCCCAGAGTAGAAATTCCCTCCACTGATGCAGACAGCAATTCATCTGCCCCTGATAATCTTAGAGAGTTTCCTGGAGCCCTGGGTCAATTACTAGTATTACCTCGGCACTCAAAATTTACCTTTATTGCTGTCAGTGGGTACCTCAGAAGCTTAGAATGGAAGGATGAGGGCAGAAAGGGAGATAAAGAGTTAGGGTATGGGTGTGTGTGGAAAGACCCAATGATAAGGCTCAATTTCAATCTCAGAATGTAAGGTTCATTTGGGATTTCACTCAAGGTGCTAAATTGAAGTGCAATTTTCCATGGAGAACGGCTCATTCCTATTTTGTTATTCCAAGTAACAAAAAGAGAAATGTGTTTTTACCCGATCAGTGTGTTCACACAAGTTAATAATTCCATTACTTTGGGTAAGGTCAGAAGAGATTTGAGATGACATTTATCTCTCAATGTACAGTTATAACTCCCATTAGCATTAATGGGAATTACATATGAGCACCAAGTAGTGAGCATGCCTCTAAGTCAGGGATGAGGACATTAACAGAAAAGGAAAAAAACACAATCTCTAAAGCTAGCCCATAAAAAGAGGAAAAGCACCAAAAACCATTCTGAACTCAAAATGAACTAGGCAGATTACCGCATCCCGCATCGAAGAGCTTGAGTTTCTGCACCTTTAATACAAAGGTAATCATTTAGGCTGAAATATGGCCGAATGCTACATTTTAATTCAATTTTGTGGGCTACAAAAGGACTAATTTATCAACCGAGGTGTTCTCTGACCTTAAGATATACTTGTATTCATTTTGATCTCATCATATGTCATTGATTAAAAAACCGTGAAGGTCAGATATCAAAAGACACTTCTTCTAACCTTTTTTCATTGCTTCATTAACAGCACTTTTAAAATCCCAGTCTTTTTTATTCGTGTTTTCTGGGAGAGAATGCAGACAGTGTCAAGCACAATGTCAGAAAGGAGGGGAAAAGGAGGGGCTAAAATCCATTACACCAGATTCAAGGGGTTTAAAATAAATCTCTGGCAAGCAACCAGAAGATGAATAAATATTCAAATTATGCATGAGCAGGCTTCCAAAAATACAGAATTTTGACAGGTGCCCATGGGGCTCTTTATTATCATACCATCATCCGAATTTCTGAAATCTGCTGGATTTTTTTCACCCCCACAAGCCAATTATAATATATTTTAGGATTGGTTTTCTGGTTAATTTTAATTGAGGATGATTCTCAAGTTAAAGACCCAAATTCAAACTTGGAGCATAACATCTGACCTTTAAACAAAGAAGTGTTCCATCTACAGAGAAAAAGATTTGGTAGACATTAATAAGAATGATGTAGAGCACAGGCTGCATTTACATGTAAAATATAAATATTAATTCCTTTCTTCCCTTCCTTTTTTTTTATCATGCCAAGGGGTAAATGTGCCAGATCTTGCGTGACACGTAAAGTTTTTGCAGTCCAGATTTCATGTGGCAGGTGGCTTCAATAATAGGCTCAGAGAACAACACCTTGCAGTATATGTACGTGACATGGTTCAGAAGTCATTCATTCATTCAGCAATCAGGAATTGCCTAGTACACATGAACTATTGTGCTGGTATATAACAGTATATACGCTGATATATAAAGTAAGCACTGACACATGAGAGTAAAAAGAACTATTCTAGCAGTTTCATGTCGTACTTGGGTGAATCATACTGTTGTTGATCATAGGTTCAGAGCTGGAAGGGAATCTAGAGATCACTTAGTCCAACTCCCTCATTTTACAGATGAAGAAATTGAGGCCAGAAAAAGTTAAATAATTTGTCCAAGGCATAAAGGGATCATAGAATCGAAATAGTATTCAGATACAATTTTGTCCAAATTAAGTACTCCTTAATTAAATGCTTCCTATAGGAAGGTAGTCTCTTCTCATGGTATAGGATCATAGATTTAAAGCTGGAAGGGACTTCTCAGAGGCAATCTAGTCCAACCACCTCATTTTGCAGATGAAGAACTTGAGTTTCTAAGAGGTTAAGTGATTTCCCACATTCACAAAGCTAGTAAATAAATCTTCAAAACTTTCATAGTCTTCTACAATACTGTGATTAATAGATGGTGGTAGAATGGAAAAGAATTAAACTCAAACCAATGCACTACACATTTATTAAACCACGACAGAGTGCTAGGCAGAGCATCCAGGTGGCAACGTGAATAGAAAGCCAGCCCTGGAGTCAGGAGGAGCTGAGTTCAAATGATGGCCTCGGACGCTTACTACTCTGTGACCGTGAACAAGTCACTTACCTTTGTTTGCCTCAGTTTACTCATCTGTAAGTTGAGCTGAGGAAGAAAATGACAAACTACTCCAGTATCTTTGCCAAGAAAATCCAAATGGGTTAACGGGGAATCATACGTGACTGAAAAATGACTAAATAGCAACAACATATGTCAGGCGTCAGGATGGGGACTGGAGATAAAGAGACCAAAACAGATCAGACTATGGCTCTAAGAAATTGCATTTACTGGGAGAGAAACAACATGCACTTAATAAGAAATACAAAATAGATATAAAATATTTCACTGGATAGAACACTAGCAAGAAGAGTCTCACGTGGCAAATAGACCTTGAGCTGAGTTATAAAAGAAGCCAAGACTTCTGAAAAGCAGGGATGAGGAGAAAGTACAATATTATCCAGAAGGGAACCCATGTGATGTCCTGAAGGTAGAAGGTGAAATGTTGTAAATAAAGAAGAGTAAGTAGCCAACTTGACAGGAATCTAGAATATGTGATAAGAGGAGTGAAGTGTAATGAGCCCAGAAAGATCAGTTGTAGCCACTTTGTAAAGGGCCTTAAAAACCTAAAAGAGGAGTTCTTTTTTTTATTCTAAAAGCAATATATATATATAATATATATATATATAT
>NW_025397674.1:0-7990 GCF_016433145.1 Gracilinanus agilis | reverse complement strand
CTCTCTCTCTCATAGAATCTCTAATTTGGAGACCTTGGAGGACATCTAGCTCACCCTGCACTTGGCTATGAATTCTAGCCAAGTCTCTGCTTAAGGACACCAGGGACAGGAACCTCCCTAAAGAATAAAGACACTTTGGGGATCCTGACCATTTGGACATTCCTGATGTTAGGTCCAAATCAAGCTCCTTGTTGCAACTGTATCCAAATCAACCCCATTGTTTCTTCCCTTGGAGGTCAAGAAGAACAAGACTGGAAGGTAGCTATCCTGTGAGAATGGCAATATATATATGATTATTCTGTTTTTACATATGAGGAAACTGAGGCCCAGAGAAGTATAGGGGGAGGCAGTCAGCATGGCATAATAGATAAGGTCAAGAAGAACGGGGTTGAAATTCCTCCTCAGGTGATGGCTATCTGTATAACTATGGGCAACTCGCCTAATTTTTCATAGCCTCAGTTTCCTTATATGTAAATTGAGGTTAATAATAGCACCCTGAAGTACTAGAGAAATGTGGGCTATTATGATGCTGGTGACATAGCTCCTGGTTACAGAGTAAATCTGTGCCACCTCCCAACCCTCAGCCTAATGTTGAGGTATCTGGTGCCTCCTCCGATAAGCCTTCCCTGACTATTCACAACCTCCATTAACATATCACTTTAGGGTTTACCAAACACTTTCTGCAGGGACGCCCTAGAGAGGCAGATAGTACAAATATTTTTATCCCCATTTTATAGAAGAGGAAACCCTACCACAGAGAGATAAGTGGCTTGCCCACAGCTAGTAAATGTCAGAGCTGGGATTTTAGCCCAGATCTTTGGACTCCAACAACCAACATTCTTTCCACTGTACCTTCAAGATGCCTCTTTTCTCTCTACCACAATTTCCTCTGCTCTGGCCTCCTACAGCCTACTGAGTCTCGAGGCCCCCAAATTAGTACCAACTGTGTCTTCAATTGCTGATTCCTGTTTACTGAATGTAGGGTATTATTTACTCTTTTATCATTAAGTTGATTAGATCTTCAGTACTGGAGATAGAGTCAGGAAGGAAGGAAACAGGCATTTATTAAGCACCTACTATGTGCCAAGCCCTGTGCTGAGTGCTTTGCAAATATTATTACATATGACCCTCAACAGCCCTGAGAGATAAGGTGCTAATATTATTCCCATTATACACAGAGGAAATTGAGTCGAACAGAGGCTTAATGACTTGCCTAGGGTCACATGACTAATAAGGGTCTGAAGTGGGATATCAACTCTGGTTTCCTGATTCTAGGCCCAGCACTCTGTCCACTATGCCCCCTAGTTGTGTCCAACCTCAGACTGTGTGAACTTGGACCAGTCACTTCCCTTCTGTCTTCCACAATTTCCTGACAGAATAATTATAGTGCCGACTTCCCAAGATATTGTGAGAATCAAATGAGATAATGTCTATAAAGCACTCTCTAAAGTTTTGTTTTTTTGTTTTTGTTTTTTTTAAACCCTCACTTTCCGTCTTGGAGTCAATACTGTGTATTGGCTCCAAGGCAGAAGAGTGGTAAGGGTGGGCAATGGGGGTCAAGTGACTTGCCCAGGGTCACCCAGCTGGGAAGTGTCTGAGGCCGGATTTGAACCTAGGACCTCCCATCTCTAAGCCTGGTTCTCAATCCACCAAGCCACCCAGCTGCCCCCACTCTCTGAAGTTTTAAAGTGCCACATTTAGATAGCTAGCATTATTATTATTATTGGCTATTATTCTCCTACTAATTAGATCATAGTGACCATCTTTTATTCTTCTGTCTCACCAAGTTTGTAGCTAAGCCCAAGATTAAGCACATGGTGGGGGCTCAACAAAGTTTTCGACTTAGACTCAGGGTTGAAACAGATGTTACAATAGAATCTATCAAATGGCAGGATGGGGACAGTCCTGAGAACACAGCATTATAAGAGTGAGAAGAGACTTTAGAACATAAAATAGAAGAGCTGAAGGAAACCCAAGATGTTAGGATGGAACCTTGGGATACAGAAGAGAGAAGATCAGAGCTCGAGGGTCCCTTAGAACAGAGAATGTCAGAGCTGGGAGAGAACCCTAGAACAGGTTAGAGCTGAAAGGGAGCTCAGAATATAGAACACAGAATGTCAGGGCAAGGATAGAATTTTGAATGGAGAGTGCATCTTATCAAAGCTGGAACCTAGAATGGCAGAGCTGAAAGAGGCAAGCTTAAGGGGTTGAGGCAAAGCAATAGCCTGAAGAAATATGAGCCTCCAAGTAGGGAGAGGCATTTTCTGGGCTGATCTTTTCACTTGCATTTGTCTTAAGCTCTGCCCTGTCATCCCATTGCTCGTTTGCATGGCTGATCCCTATCATCATCGCCATCTACAAATATTGATTGAACACCAACTGTGTTCCACAGCAACAACATCTGGAGCCAGCCAGCCTCTTCCATCCTGGTTGGCCTGACATCAAACCTGTGGAAGAGTGAGGATGTGATCCAACCACACTGGTCACTGCCTAAAAGCCTGAGGCCGGCCAGGGCCTGCACTTCAGTCCAATTGGCCTCCCTGAAAGGCAACATTCAGCTCCAAGCTGATCTTTCAGGATACTGGGGTATACTGCTTCTTCCTTCCTCCACACTTCCATCTCAGGAAAGTGAGTCCCCCCCCCCCCAAATGGGAAAGGCGTCCCCCTCCCCAAAGACCCTAGATAGGCTCTATTGTCCTCTAATGTTCTCTTGCTTCTGGATTGCATTGGGCCCATGAGATTTAAATTGCTTCATAAATCTCATTTTTCAGAGGAGGAAACTGAGGCTCTGGGAGGGGAAGGGCCTTGCTCAAGGTCACACAGAGGATCCTGGATATAGAGATGGAAGGTCCACTAAAAGTCATCTTGTCTGACATTCTGATTTTATAGAAGAGCAAACTGAAACACAAGGAGGAAAAGGGATTGGTTCAAGGTCATCAAAGATCTTGAGTGGAAACAGAGGCCATCAATTCCAACCCCCTCATCATACAACTGAGCAAATCAGGGCCAAGACAGCTGGTTAGTGCCTTCCCCAAGGTTCTTGAATTTAGGTTTTTTTCTTTATCAAGTCACCTAACCTCTTTCAGCCTCGGTTTCTTCATCTATAAAATGGGACAATAAGAGCTCTTACTTCATATGATTATTATGGTCATTAAATGATATACTATATCTAAAGTTCTTTGCAAATTCTAAGGCATGTTATAAATGTTGGCTATTACTTCTTCTAACTTGCTCATGAGCTCTCATATTATGATATCTCAGTTTCCCCCATTGCCTTTCCTCCTACACTAGAGGGGTAAACTTTGAACCTTTCTTGGGATTTTATCTGTGCATTCTTCATGCATTTACCATGTTCTGTTTTGCATGATACAGCAACAAGGTTAGGGTTTCTGAGGGCCATGATGGTGGAGTAAAGAAAGAATGTTCTGAGGTAGAGAGCTGTAACTGGTGTCAGGAAAGGCCTTGATTGAAATACTGCTCTGACTTCAGCTGTCATGGGCTAGTCACAATCAGTCTGAGCTTCAGGGTTCTCATTTGTGAAATGGGATAATAGTAATAATAATCTAGTACTCTAAGCCAGTGATGGGCAAACCATGGCCCACGGGCCAGATGTGGCCCCCTGAAATGTTCTATCCAGTCGCTGGACATTCTTCCTAATCTGACAAATACAATGAGTAGGGCATGATACAATGAAACTTCGAAAGAGTTGCCTTAGAAACAGACTGACAGATGAGCATTTCCTTTCCTTTGGCCCCCTCTATAAAAAGTTTGCCCAGCACTGCTCTAAGCTATTCAGAGGCTCAGACAAATGAATATCAGTATAATTAAAATGTTTTAGAAATAAGGATGAAGATGAAGACATTTCCCTTAGTAACAAAGCATAAAGCTTTTTCCCATAATGACCTGATGAAGTAGGAAAGGTAGGTTTTATGTCCATTTTTTAGAGATGGAGAGTAAAGATATGAAGTACTATGGAAACTTGGCTTTTAGTTTAGTTTAGTTTAGTTTTCTGTAATTCTTCTTTTAGTCAGTTACTTCCAATGATTGGGTATTCACGGTGTATATGAGTATTGTACTCCAAATGGCTATCAAAGGAAAATTAGACAAGGGATCTGCATTCAGGTAGGAGAAAACAGGAAAAACAGAACCAGAAATACGTACAATAAATCTATACAAGGAAATTACACCAAAAAAATGCACGTCAGACAGATGGAATAACTAACTCATCTATCACTCAGTGAGGCAAGTCTGTGCTTTCAAAAAAGAAGTGTTCCTTTGAGCCTTCACTATGTTATTGTGTCTATTTTAAGAGTGTTTTATTACTATTTTCTATTGTTTACTACAGTCTTTCGCCAACCTTTGACCCTGATTTTACCTTGTAAAAACAGTTAAGCAAAGATCGTATTGACAGCATTTGAAACATTACACACCTCTACAAGGAGAAAATATTTCATTGTTTGTCCTGCAAGACCAAAATTACTTGTATTAATTTGAGAGTGACTGCTTTTTTATGATAGTATTTTTAATTTTAACGTTCTATTATCTTAGTTCTGTTTTCTTTTCTTGGAATTAGGTTTTTAAGTCTCCTAATATTTCTTTGGATTGCTCATATGCATAATTTCTTATATCATAATATTTCATTACACTGAAATACAAAACTTTGTCCAGTCATTCGCCAATCAATCAATGGTCATTCACATTATTCCTTTTTTCCCTAACTACCATAGAAGTATAGCAACATGTGGTTGCTGCATATGAGATTTAGCTATTAATCTTTGCCCTCCTTGGAGAATATGCCATGCAGTAGTACCATGAGGTCAAAGTGTGACCAATTTGGTGAGTTTTCCTCCATAATTTCTTCTAATATTTTCTTTTTTTTAACATTTATTAATTATATTTCAGAAAAGTTAACATGGTTACATGATTTATGCTCTTACATTCCCCTTCACCCCCTGACTTCCCCTCTCCCCTGGCCGATATGCATTTCTACTGGTTTTAACATGTGTTAAATCAAGACCTATTTCCAAATTGTTGATAGTTGCATTGGTGTGGTAGTTTTGAGTCTACATCCCCAATCATGTCCACCTCAACCCATGTATTCAAACAGTTGATTTTCTTCTGTGTTTCCTCTCCTGCAGTTCTTCCTCTGAATGTGGGTAGCGTTCTTTCTCATAAGTCCCCCAGAATTGTCCTGGGTCATTGCATTGCTGCTAGTACAGAAGTCCATTACATTCTATTTTACCACAGTGTATCAGTCTCTGTGTACAATATTCTTCTGGCTCTGCTCCTTTTGCTCTGCATCAATTCCTGGAGGTCGTTCCAGTTCACATTGAATTCCTCCAGTTTATTATTCCTTTGAGCACAATAGTATTCCAACACCAGCCTATACCACAATTTGTTAAGCCATTCCCAAATTGAAGGGCATGCCCTCATTTTCCAGTTTTTTGCCACCACAAAAAGTGCGGCTATAAATATTTTCGTGCAAGTCTGTTTATCTATGATCTCTTTGGGGTACAAACCCAACAATGGTATGGCTGGATCAAAGGGCAGGCAATCTTTTATAGCCCTTTGAGCATAGTTCCAAATTGCCATCCAGAATGGTTGGATCAGTTCATAGCTCCACCAGCAATGCATTAATGTCCCAGTTTTGCCACATCCCCTCCAGCATTCATTACTCTCCCCTTCTTTCATTTTAGCCATTGTACTAGGTGTGAGTCTTCTGATATTTTCTAAGCTATTTTAGTCAATTTGTAGCTCTACCAACAGTGCTTTAGAGTTCTTGTCTTTCCCACAACCCCTCTAATGTGTATTGCTTCCATCCCTTTTCATTTGAAAATTTGATGGGCTTAAAAGGTTGTACTAATTTGCATTTCTTTTATGCAAACATTTTTGTATGACTTTTGATAGTTAACATTTCCTCTTTTGAACACTGTTCATATTATTTGATCACATCTATTCTGGAATGCCTCCTGTTCACAAATATTTTCAACTCCTTATATATCATAGACTTTTTATTAGAGATATCTATCTAATGAAAAATTTTCCAGCTTCAGTTTAATTTCTCATTTTAGTTGCATTTGTTTTGTTTGTGTAAAAAATTTTGAATTTTATATAACAAAAATGCATTTCTTCTTAAATGACTACTCTTATCCTTTGTTTCTTTAAGAATTCTCCCTCTGAAAACTCAAGTAAATTGATGGAAAATGATATACACAATGAACACAACATAAATAGAATGAACAGAAATAATAAAACTACCAAACTTAATACTACAAAATCATAATGATTGAGCTTGGTCCCAAAGAAGAGATATGAAAAGATACTTCCCTCTTATTTCTTTGTATAAGTGGGGGACTAAAGAAATGGAATACTGCATAGGTTGGCTAGTTTAACTGAATTTTTATTTTTCTCTTTTTTATTCTCTATCATAAAGATTGGGTGTTTATACATAAGGAAATGCAGATAATGTAAAAACAAATGTCAATAAATTTAATTGTAAAAAAGAGTATCCTCCCCCTAATCATAGATCTTATAAATACCTCATTCCAGTCTCCTTTTTTAAAAAAGAAATATGATATTTTTTCATTAGGTACCATATATAATTGGAACCTGTTATGGTATATGGTTTGAATTGTTGTTTTAAACCTCTTTTCTGCCAATTTGCTTTCCAATTTTCCCAGTAGTTCTTGTGGTACTTATATAGTAAATACTTTCTTCAGAAGTTTATATTTCAGGTTTTATTAGAAGTTCATCTACTGGGTTCATGTGCTGCCAGGACTTGTTCCTCTAATGTACATTTCTCTTTTGTAACCAGTACCAAATAAGTTTTAGGAAGACTACTTTATAATAAAGTTTGTGATCTAGAAGTGCTATGCTCCCTTCGGTCTTACTTTCTTTTTTTGTTTTTTCATTTTTTTCCCCTGGAGATCGTAGAATTTTTACTTCTCTAAATGAATTTTGCAGTTATCTTTTTGAATCTATAAAATAATCCTTCAGTAATTTGATTAATGGGGCATTCATTCTATAAATTAATTTCAGCAGAATGATTATATTTATTATATTAGAACAGCTCAACCACAAACAATGAATGTCTTTCTAATATTTATGTTTCTATTTTGGCAAAGAACATTTTGTAGCTGTATTTATATTAATCCTATGTGACTTATTAGGCTAACAATCCAATGTTTGGTGCATTGTATAGTAATTTCGAATGAAATTCCTATATCTCCCTCCTAGAGTTTTTTGGTAATATATAGAAAGGCTGACAGATGTTGTTTGGGTCCTTCTTTTATACCCTGCTGTATTCCCAAAGCTATTAATTAGTTAATTCTTAGTTTTTGTTTTTTAATCCATTGTCTTTTCTAAATAAACCATCATAATGTCAACAAATAGAGATAATTTATACTTCCTTTTCACTTATTTCTCCCATTTTTTTCCTACTTAAAGCTATCGAAAGCATTCTATGACTACTTCAAATAATAGAGAAGACAATGGATATCCATTCCTTGTCCAAGCATCAATTTGGGAAACTTTGAGTATTTCTTTATGATTAATTCTGGCACCTTTTTGTTTTTATTAAATGCTGATGATGTTGAGAAAAAGTCCTTTTATCCATTTGTTTTGATGAGGTTTTTTTAACATATTTTGTTAAATTTTTTGTTAACATATTTTGTTAAAGGCTTTTTCTACTGAAATTATCATGAAATTTCAACCTTTTAGTAATATAATTTATTAAGTCTATAGTTTTTCTGGTATTGAACCATCTTTATACTCCTAAATAATATATCCCACTTGCTCATAGGAAAAGAAATTTCCATTTTAAGAGTTTTATATATATATGTGTGTGTGTGTGTGTGTAAATATGTGTGTGTATATATTGATATATACACACATATGCACATGCATATATATGCACATACAATACGAGTGTGTAATTGGTACATATAATATATGTATAAATATAGATATATTTATCTATATGATAAACAAG